>NC_133329.1:3377480-3569980 GCF_042186555.1 Aquarana catesbeiana | reverse complement strand
ATAATAGAAGCCTATGGGGCAAAGCGCAGCTAGCCCGGGAAAGTTGCAGATGCACTGCGCACGCGCTCGCGGTGCAGGTAGACCACAGCAGATCAGTGTGATAGTTTAACCCCTTGGACACCACAAAAGGGTGCAGTTGCAGGGTGTCCATGATTGCTGTGCAATGCATGCCATTCCAACACGGTAGTACGGCAATTGGAAATTGAAATCCGGTGTGAGCCAGCAACACTTTGCCCGGTGATCCTTGGCTTCTCCCATGTTGTTCTGGTGGATCTCCACCACTTCAAGGTTGCCTATCTCTGCCCTATCCTATTGGATCTCTGAGAGAAACGACCCCAGCATGTCCAACACAACAAGTTAAAACTGTTTCTTTGTCTATGTTATATCTATAATTATAATGTAAGACTTTGTAATCAGGTAGAGAGAGAGTATCACGGCTCCAGGTGGGTCAGATCAAGGTAAAAGGCATCTCCCTCGGTCTAGAAGTCCAGGTGCTGGCAATGCTATGGCAGTTAGACATCAAAGAAATTCTGGACAGCCGCACTCCAAAAGTATTTGCCTTTATTCAATACGGTGTCATCCAAAATACAGATCACAGAAAAATGGAACAAAGCTTACGCGTTTCGCTTTGTAGTTCCTTGTAGTGTGAAACGCGTAAGCTTTCTTCTATTTTGCTGTGACCTGTATTTTGGATGACACCTTATTGAATAAAGGCAAATATTTTTGGAGTGCGGCTGTCCAGAATTTCTTTGATGTCTAAGACTTTGTATTCATGTATGACAATTTTATAATATTATACTGTATGTACTAATGTATTGTATATTAAATGGGTATTGCCTCACTTAAAATAAATAGAGGGTGGGGATGGGTACCATCGTCCTATATTTAGACAATGGAAAAGAGAGCGGGTTAATGGGGGCTACTCAAAAAAAAAATGCCCTATAATGCCTGTGATGGTTGAGGACTATCTCAGTACTCAGTAAATAAGACAGGTTTAGATAAAAAAAATTACACATTTATTAAGGGAAAAATACATAAAATACAGTATCAACAAGACAAAAGTAGAATTGTATGAAGTTGCATTAAATTAGCACTTAAAAGATAAAGAACCCATCTGATGAGTGGGAACACACTGATGTAGGTACAGACGTGATCCTCAACATGTTTCGTGACATATGTCACTTCCTCAGGAGGAGTCAACCAATATATGTAGAGGGAGATACAATCTCATAGTTACAATATCAAAAGGCAGGTACAGAATCATCACTTGGGCTGCCATTGGTGAGTTATGTTACTTTCACAATACTCCGTAATTAAAGGTTTATTGGTAGCCCTGCTACAATGATGATTCTGTACCTGCCTTTTCATATTGTAACTATGAGATTGTATCTCCCTCTAGATGTATTGGTTGACTCCTCCTGAGGAAGTGACATATGTCACGAAACATGTTGAGGATCACATCTGTACCTACGTCAGTGTTTCACATCTGTACCTCAACATGTTTCCTGACATATCTCACTTCCTCAGGAGGAGTCAACCAATACATCTAGAGAGAGATACAATCTCAGAGTTACAATATCAACAAGAGACAAGCAGGGAGAGTTTATCCAATTGGCACTGTCTCTTGTAAACACATAAGCCGGCTCAGTTTATCTGATTGGTGCTGTCTCTTGTAAACACAGAAGCCGGCACAGTTTATCTGATTGGTGCTGTCTCTTGTAAACACAGAAGCCGGCACAGTTTATCTGATTGGTGCTGTCTCTTGTAAACACAGAAGCCGGCACAGTTTATCTGATTGGTACTGTCTCTTGTAAACACATAAGCCGGCACAATTTATCAGATTGGTACTGTCTCTTGTAAACACAGAAGCCGGCACAATTTATCTGATTGGCGCTGTCTCTTGTAAACACATAAGCCGGCACAATTTATCTGATTGGCGCTGTCTCTTGTAAACATAGAAGCCGGCTCAGTCTATCTGATTGGCGCTGTCTCTTGTAAACACAGAAGCTGGCACAGTTTATCTGATTGGCGCTGTCTCTTGTAAACACAGAAGCCGGCACAGTTTATCTGATTGGCGCTGTCTCTTGTAAACACAGAAGCTGGCACAGTTTATCTGATTGGCGCTGTCTCTTGTAAACACAGAAGCTGGCACAGTTTATATAATTGGCACTGTCTCTTGTAAACACAGAAGCTGGCACAGTTTATCTGATTGGCGCTGTCTCTTGTAAACACAGAAGCTGGCACAGTTTATCTGATTGGCGCTGTCTCTTGTAAACACAGAAGCTGGCACAGTTTATATAATTGGCACTGTCTCTTGTAAACACAGAAGCTGGCACAGTTTATCTGATTGGCGCTGTCTCTTGTAAACACAGAAGCCGGCACAGTTTATCTGATTGGCGCTGTCTCTTGTAAACACAGAAGCTGGCACAGTTTATCTGATTGGCGCTGTCTCTTGTAAACACAGAAGCTGGCACAGTTTATCTGATTGGCGCTGTCTCTTGTAAACACAGAAGCCGGCTCAGTCTATCTGATTGGCGCTGTCTCTTGTAAACACAGAAGCCGGCACAGTTTATCTGATTGGCGCTGTCTCTTGTAAACACAGAAGCTGGCACAGTTTATCTGATTGGCGCTGTCTCTTGTAAACACAGAAGCTGGCACAGTTTATATAATTGGCACTGTCTCTTGTAAACACAGAAGCTGGCACAGTTTATATAATTGGCACTGTCTCTTGTAAACACAGAAGCTGGCACAGTTTATATAATTGGCACTGTCTCTTGTAAACACAGAAGCTGGCACAGTTTATCTGATTGGCGCTGTCTCTTGTAAACACAGAAGCCGGCACAGTTTATCTGATTGGCGCTGTCTCTTGTAAACACAGAAGCTGGCACAGTTTATCTGATTGGCGCTGTCTCTTGTAAACACAGAAGCTGGCACAGTTTATCTGATTGGCGCTGTCTCTTGTAAACACAGAAGCCGGCTCAGTCTATCTGATTGGCGCTGTCTCTTGTAAACACAGAAGCCGGCACAGTTTATCTGATTGGCGCTGTCTCTTGTAAACACAGAAGCTGGCACAGTTTATCTGATTGGCGCTGTCTCTTGTAAACACAGAAGCTGGCACAGTTTATCTGATTGGTGCTGTCTCTTGTAAATACAGAAGCTGGCACAGTTTATCTGATTGGCGCTGTCTCTTGTAAACACAGAAGCTGGCACAGTTTATCTGATTGGCGCTGTCTCTTGTAAATACAGAAGCCGGCACAGCTTTTCTGATTGGTGCTGCCACTTGTAAACACAGAAGCTGGCACAGGAAGTATTCCATTACTCGCTTCCTCTGTGTCTTAAACTGTGGAGATCCTCTAATGAAGGGCACTACAAATGATGTGGGCAGTGAAAGCCTCTGCCAGCCTCTGTGTTTACAAGAGTGACACCAGTGCTTGGGTGGGCTGGCACAGAGGGGTCCACACTGATAGAGATCCAATGAGGTTTTTTTCTTTTTTTTTCCTGTTGAAGCTCATTAAACATTTTGTTCTGGGGGTCTTGTGATTTCCAGCTACACTCTGGCTGAGGTTGACCACATGATCTTCTGGGTTGAATAGAATGTTCTCCCATCTTATCCTATGTATGAGAAAAGTTCAGCCTCACCAAATATAAAAAGTCACGGAGGGTTGTAGGATGTTGTTATGAGGGGCGGATTGTGACACCTAATTCTTCTTCTATCCTCCACTCATTGAGGGACAGAAACCACCAAGATTTGCATCCCTCTCCAATGTATAATGGTAACTGCCAGGGAGGAGCCCGGTGTCCTTCTGAACGCTCAGAGGACGAGGGCCAACCACAGATTTGCATGGAAATAATGTTACCTGCAAACATTCAGGTTGAGTTACACGTGTAGCTGCAGGTAAATCGGGAGGACTGGTCTCAATGTCTTCTCTCTGGGTGGAATTTATTGGGAAATGTGATCTCCAAATGAATGACATTTACCTTGCCAACCTTATCTTCCTGTCTACATGCCTCCCCTCCAGTGTTGACTGCTCATCCTTGCTCTGAACAACAGGGGACTATGCCCGAGCAATGGGCTTGCGCAGCTCCCTGTAGTCTCCACCCCACCAGGGGGCACACTACAGGGAGATGGTGGTCACTCCATAACGGGAAGTTCCTGGACAAGGTCCTTGATGATATTTAATGAAATCTGCCAATTAAAGTAATGATCAGGTATGAATGATGGTCAGGTGTGAGTGATGATCAGATATGAATGATGGTCACATGCGAGTGATGATCAGATATGAATGATGATCAGGTATGAATGATGGTCAGGTGCAAGTGATGATCAAATATGAATGATGGTCAGGTGTGAGTGATGATCAGATATGAATGATGGTCACATGCGAGTGATGATCAGATATGAATGATGATCAGGTATGAATGATGGTCAGGTGCAAGTGATGATCAAATATGAATGATGGTCAGGTGTGAGTGATGATCAGATATGAATGATGGTCACATGCGAGTGATGATCAGATATGAATGATGATCTGGTATGAATGATGGTCAGGTGTGAGTGATGGTCAGGTGTGAGTGATGATCAGATATGAATGATGGTCAGGTGTGAGTGATGATCAGATATGAATGATGGTCACATGCGAGTGATGATCAGATATGAATGATGATCAGGTATGAATGATGGTCAGGTGCAAGTGATGATCAAATATGAATGATGGTCAGGTGTGAGTGATGATCAGATATGAATGATGGTCACATGCGAGTGATGATCAGATATGAATGATGATCTGGTATGAATGATGGTCAGGTGTGAGTGATGGTCAGGTGTGAGTGATGATCAGATATGAATGATGGTCACATGCGAGTGATGATCAGATATGAATGCTGATCAGATATGAATGATGGTCAGGTGTGAGTGATGATCAGATATGAATGATGGTCACATGCGAGTGATGATCAGATATGAATGATGATCAGGTATGAATGATGGTCAGGTGCAAGTGATGATCAAATATGAATGATGGTCAGGTGTGAGTGATGATCAGATATGAATGATGGTCACATGCGAGTGATGATCAGATATGAATGATGATCTGGTATGAATGATGGTCAGGTGTGAGTGATGGTCAGGTGTGAGTGATGATCAGATATGAATGATGGTCACATGCGAGTGATGATCAGATATGAATGCTGATCAGATATGAATGATGGTCAGGTGTGAGTGATGATCAGATATGAATGATGGTCACATGCGAGTGATGATCAGATATGAATGATGATCAGGTATGAATGATGGTCACATGCGAGTGATGATCAGATATGAATGATGATCAGGTATGAATGATGATCAGATATGAATGATGATCAGGTATGAATGATGGTCAAGTGTGAGTGATGATCAGATATGAATGATGGTCAGGTGCGAGTGATGATCAGATATGAATGATGATCAGGTATGAATGATGATCAGATATGAATGATGATCAGGTATGAATGATGGTCAGGTGTGAGTGATGATCAGATATGAATGATGGTCAGGTGCGAGTGATGATCAGATATGAATGATGGTCAGGTGTGAGTGATCAGGGGAAAGGCCACCAAATGTTGAGTGGAGAGGAGCCAGTGATAGAGATAACTTCTGGGGAAGCTATTCAATTGGATGTTGCTGCCCGATGTGACTCTAGTAGCCATCTTGGGTCAGGCAGAGCCTATTTAAGGCCCTGGCTTCCAGGCTTGGTGTTATTTTGCGAATGGTAGAGTAGGGAAAGGTGCCCACCTGGTGGGGACAGAACTTGTGGCAGGGAAAGGTTCCTGATGAGGTGGGAAAGCATAGGGCTCGCAACTTCTCTGCACATCTTCCCGCTTGGGCAAGAGACAGCCAGGCCGCACTCTGTCCCTCCTAACAGGCGCTGGCAGTTCAGCTGAAACCTGCTCTCTACACACTGTTGGACCCATGAGTTTTCCTGGTTGGGTTGCCTTCCCACTGTCTGTCTGCATTATTTCAATACAAGTTCTTTCATTGCACTTGGATCATGTGTGTTATTGCTGCCGTATCCCGCTGCACAGTGGCGTAGCGTGGGGGGTGCGGGGGGTCCCGTGGCCCCGGGCGCGACATTTAGGGGGGCGCAATTTCGTGCCAGTAGTGTCACTACTGGCTGCCTCCTCCTAATTTATTTTCCTGTGTCCCCCGCGCTCCGCCGCCATGTCTAGTGTTTGGCGCCCGGTGATTGGGCGTATGGGGGTCATGTGTGGCGTGGGGCTGGCCTATTAGCGATCACAGTTGCTCCTGAAGTCCCGCCTCCGCACATGACCTCCATTCGCCCAATCACAGTGCACCGGGAAAAATGAATATGGCGGCCGGAGCGCAGGGGAGACGAGCACTGGAGAGTGTGAGCCGCCGGGGCAGCTGTCTTCTCCTCCTCCTCCAGACCGATGCAAGACAATACGGTGAGAAATAGATAAACACGGGGGGGGGGGGGAGAGACAGGCGCCGTATATGTAGTGTCAGTATAGGAAGACTAGGCAGGACAGTATAGTGTAGTGGTCAGTACAGTGTAGTGGACAGTGTAGTATTGTGGTCAGTGTAGTGTAGTGGACAGTGTAGTGTAGTGGTCAGTGTAGTGTAGTGGTCAATATAGTGTAGTGAACAGTGTAGTGTAGTGGACAGTGTAGTGTAGTGGACAGTGTAGTATAGTGGTCAGTGTAGTGTAGTGGACAGTGTAGTGTAGTGGACAGTGTAGTGTAGTGGACAGTGTAGTGCAGTGGACATTGTAGTATAGTGGTCAGTGTAGTGTAGTGGACAGTGTAGTGTAGTGGACAGTGTAGTGTAGTGGACAGTGTAGTGCAGTGGACATTGTAGTATAGTGGTCAGTGTAGTGTAGTGGACAGTGTAGTGTAGTGGACAGTGTAGTGTAGTGGTCAGTGTAGTGTAGTGGTCAGTGTAGTGTAGTGGACAGTGTAGTGTAGTGGTCAGTGTAGTGTAGTGGACAGTGTAGTGTAGTGGACAGTGTAGTGTAGTGGTCAGTGTAGTGTAGTGGTCAGTGTAGTGTAGTGGACAGTGTAGTGTAGTGGACAGTGTAGTGTAGTGGTCAGTGTAGTGTAGTGGACAGTGTAGTGCAGTGGACAGTATAGTATAGTGGTCAGTACAGTGTAGTGGACAGTGTAGTATAGTGGACAGTGTAGTATAGTGGTCAGTACAGTGTAGTGGACAGTGTAGTATAGTGGTCAGTACAGTGTAGTGGACAGTGTAGTATAGTGGTCAGTACAGTGTAGTGGACAGTGTAGTGTAGTGGACAGTGTAGTATTGTGGTCAGTACAGTGTAGTGGACAGTGTAGTATAGTGGACAGTGTAGTATTGTGGTCAGTATAGTGTAGCTTAGTATGGAGGTCAGTATAGTGTAGTGGACAGTGTAGTGTAGTGGACAGTGTAGTATAGTGGTCAGTACAGTGTAGTGGACAGTGTAGTGTAGTGGACAGTGTAGTATAGTGGTCAGTACAGTGTAGTGGACAGTGTAGTATAGTGGTCACTATAGTGTAGTGCACAGTGTAGTATTGTGGTCAGTATAGTGTAGTGGACAGTGTAGTGTAGTGGTCAGTATAGTGTAGTGGTCAGTATAGTGTAGTGGTCAGTGTAGTATTGTGGTCAGTATATTGTAGTGGACAGTGTAGTGTAGTATAGTGGTCAGTACAGTGTAGTGGACAGTGTAGTATAGTGGTCAGTACAGTGTAGTGGACAGTGTAGTATAGTGGTCAGTACAGTGTAGTGGACAGTGTAGTATAGTGGTCAGTACAGTGTAGTGGACAGTGTAGTATAGTGGTCAGTACAGTGTAGTGGTCAGTGTAGTATTGTGGTCAGTATATTGTAGTGGACAGTGTAGTTTAGTGGACAGTGTAGTATAGTGGTCAGTACAGTGTAGTGATCAGTGTACTCTAGTGGTCAGTATAGTGTAGTGGACAGTGTAGTATAGTGGTCAGTACAGTGTAGTGGTCAGTACAGTGTAGTGATCAGTGTACTCTAGTGGTCAGTATAGTGTAGTGGACATTGTAGTGTAGTGGACAGTGTAGTATTGTGGTCAGTACAGTGTAGTGGACAGTGTAGTATAGTGGTCAGTGTAGTGTAGTGGTCAGTGTAGTATTGTGGTCAGTACAGTGTAGTGGTCAGTGTAGTATTGTGGTCAGTATAGTGTAGTGGACAGTGTAGTGTAGTGGTCAGTATAATGTAGGGGACAATGTAGTGTAGTGGTCAATGTAGTGTAGTGGACAGTGTAGTGTGGTATTGTAGTCTGTATAGTGTAGTGGTCAGTGTAGTGTAGTGGTCAGTGTAGTGGTCAGTATAGTGTAGTGGTCAGTGTAGTATTGTAGTCAGTATAGTGTAGTGGTCAGTGTAGTGTAGTGGACAGTGTAGTGTAGTATTGTGGTCTGTATAGTGTAGTGGTCAGTGTAGTATAGTGGTCAGTGTAGTATTGTAGTCAGTATAGTGTAGTGGACAGTGTAGTGGTCAGTATAGTGTAGTGGCCAGTGTAGTATTGTAGTCAGTATAGTGTAGTGGTCAGTGTAGTGTAGTGGTCAGTGTAGTATAGTGGACAGTGTAGTATAGTGGACAGTGTAGTATTGTGGTCAGTATAGTGTAGTGGTCAGTATAGTGGTCAGTGTAGTGTAGTAGACAGTGTAGTATAGTGGTCAGTGTAGTGTAGTGGACAGTATAGTGGTCAGTGTAGTGTAGTTCTCAGTGTAGTGGTCAGTATAGTGGACAGTATAGTGTAGTGGTCAGTATAGTGGACAGTATAGTGGTTAGTGTAGTGGTCAGTGTAGTATAGTGGTCAGTGTAGTGTAGTGGACAGTTTAATAGTCACTGTAGTGTAGTTCTCAGTGTAGTATAGTGGTCAGTATAGTATAGTGTAGTGGACAGTGTAGTTCTCAGTGTAGTGGTCAGTATAGTGGTCAGTGTAGTGTAGTGGACAGTATAGTGGTCAGTGTAGTGGACAGTATAGTGGACAGTGTAGTTCTTAGTGTAGTGGACAGTATAGTGGACAGTATAGTGGACAGTATAGTGGTCAGTGTAGTTCTTAGTGTAGTGGACAGTATAGTGGACAGTATAGTGGACAGTATAGTGGTCAGTGTAGTTCTTAGTGTAGTGGACAGTATAGTGGACAGTATAGTGGACAGTATAGTGGTCAGTGTAGTTCTTAGTGTAGTGGACAGTATAGTGGACAGTATAGTGGACAGTATAGTGGTCAGTGTAGTTCTTAGTGTAGTGGACAGTATAGTGGACAGTATAGTGGTCAGTGTAGTTCTTAGTGTAGTGGTCAGTGTAGTGTGTAGTGGTCAGTATAGGAATCAGGTAGGTCAGTACTATTGTATTTGAAGGGACTCGGGGAGTGATAAAAGTCCGCAGGTTGGGGGGGGGGGTGCAAATTACTTGCCTTGCCCCGGATGCTGACAACCCACGCTACGCCACTGCCGCTGCACCCCACCTAAAGAACTCCTGGAAGGAGTTGAGGTAAGAGGCTTCCTGAGCTGATGCTGAGACAAATGTGAATAGGTTGGTTGATGCCTGCAGAGATTGGGGCTACTCTAAAAGATTCACCTCAAAGAGACCATTAAGTGCAGCAGGGGGAAGGTGGGCTCTATTGTGAACGTTAAAGTCTCTGCTTTGGTCTTCTAAGTTGTGTAAAAGTGTAAAATACATCAGAAGGTGCGAGGATTTGTACCCCTGGCTTCATGAGTGGTCCTCCTGCCATAACACAGTAGAGTGTCCCCACAGCTAAAAAGATCTTACCAAAAGTATAGGCTATTATCCCTAAACCTGGAAGGTGGTCAAGCATGTTAGTCTTCCATCATACTAACTGTAACCTGGAATCCCCCTTAAAAGGGAAAGCATTCAGACTCATCATTGATGATCATTGGGCTCTTCTCCACCTCCACACATCAATAGAGTACCAGCTTCTAGGTGGAGACAAGTGGTTGCTACCAACTTCCCTGTGAAAGGTATACTCAACAGTTATTTAAAGCTCAAAGAAAATGAAATAAAAAATAAATAAACCCCCACTGTGCCTTCAATGAAAAAATAATGTTCATGTTTTCAGAAGGTCTCGGTAATACGTTCCTGTGGTCTCATAATCCTTTTATCTCGTTATACAAACACAGGTGACCATGAAATCAGATATGATGGGGATTTGCATGTCTCGTCTCTTCATCTCTCTCTGTACTAGATCAGTGTAATCATTTATTTCATCCATTGACACTGAGCTGCACAGCCTGACAACCCAACCTCTCCGACAACCAACACGGCAAGAATGTGGTCAGCAGCAAATATAATTAGACTTGTCACTATTGTCCTTAACTTGGTGTCAGGACTGACTCTGAATTCCTACATAGTCGCTGTGTATGTCCGGGAATGGAGGAAGAAAAAAGGATTCAATGTGCCTGACAGAATTGTCCTCTTGTTGGCTCTCACCGGGATCGCCTCCCAATGCTCTTGCACCGTTGAGCCTCTGATATTCGTCCTTGGGTCTTCCTCACCACATGGCAGAAGACCAAATGTATTCGCCTTTGTTATTCATATATTTCTGATGAATGAGAACCTCTGGAGCACAGCTTGGCTTTCCATCTATTACTGCCTGAAACTGGTCAAGTTTTCCCACCGCATTTTCCTTCAGTTACAGAGAAGATTGTCCTCTTCTATTTCACAGCTTCTCATAGTCTCCTTGGTGGGAGTATTCTTCATAACTCTTCCACTTCCTTGGACCTTACATTTTCATGATCCTAACATGAGCAATAGTCAATCTGTAAATTCTTTTAACATTGAAATTGATTTCCGATACGTTCCCCTCTATATGGTTTTTGGTTCTCTTCTCCCCTTCCTTCTGATCTTCATCTGCATTGGGCTCAGTGTGAGGTCTCTCCTGAGTCATGTCCACCAGATCCGTCACAATTCATCTCAGTTCAGTTCATCTCCACAACTAGAGGGTCACCTCCGAGCAGTCAGGACCATGATCCTCCAGGTCTGCCTTTGCTTGGTTCTGTATCTGTCTGTCTTTAGCATGCTCCTATTCCTCCCATATGTAGGATTGGTTGTAAGTCTATCTATTTTCATATTTGTTACAAGCTACCCTTCTGCTCTAGCTGTCATCTCAATACAGGGGAACCCCAATTTAAGAAACAGACCCCTTACCTAGATATACACTATACTACCAAAAGTATTGGGATGCCTGCCTTTACACACACACATGAACTTTAATGGCATCCCAGTCTTAGTCCGGAGGGTTCAATATTGAGTTGGCTCTGCCCTTTGCAGCTATAACAACTTCACCTCTTCTGGGAAGGCCGTCCACAAGGTTTAGGAGGGTGTCTATGGGAATGTTTGACCGTTCTTCCAGAAGAGCATTTGTGAGGTCAGGCACTGATGTTGGATAAGAAGGCCTGGCTCACAGTCTCCGCTCCAATTCATCCCATGAATGTTCTGTCGGGTTGAGGTAAGGACTCTGTGCAGGCCAATCAAGTTCCTCCACCCCTAACTCACTCATCCATGTCTTTATGGACCTTGTTTTGTGCACTGGTCCAAATCATTTGGTGTAGGGGGGATTATGGTGGGGGGAGGGGGGATTATGGTGTGGGGGGAGGGGATTATGCTGTGGGGTTGTTTTTCAGGGGTTGGGTTGGCCCCTTAGTTCCAGTGAAGGGAGCTTTTAAGGCATCACCATACCAAGACATTTTGGACAATTTCATGCTCCCAACTTTGTGGGAGGAGTTTGGGGACGGCCCCTTCCTGTTCCAACATGACTGCACACCAGTAGACAAAGCAAGGTCCATAAAGACATGGATGAGCGAGTTTGGAGTGGAGAAACTTGACTGGCCTGCACAGAGTCCTGACCTCAACCCCATAGAACACCTTTGGGATAAATTAGAGGGGAGACTGCAAGCCAGGCCTTCTTGTCCAACATCAGTGCCTGACCTCACAAATGCTCCTCTGGAAGAATGGTCAAACATTCCCATAGACACCCTTCTAAACCTTGTGGACGGCCTTCCCAGAAGAGGTGAAGCTGTTATAACTGCAAAGGGCGGAGCCAACTCAACATTGAACCCTACGGACTAAGACTGGGGTGCCATTGAATTTCATGTGTGTGTAAAGGCAGGCGTCCCAATACTTTCGGTAATATAGTGTATTTTATGTCTATTTTTTTTTTCTTTATTATTGTCTTTCACCACACCTTACCATTTTCCAATGAGGGGGAACCTCTTCTTCAATCTTTAAAGGCATAGTTCACCTTTACCAGAAAACAGTCTACACAGATAAGGGGTATTTGTAGACAAACCAAAGTCGAATAATGCTCTTATTAAAGGTGTAGGCCAATTTGTGTAGCTCATGAAGTCTGAACGGAAAACTCCTAGGATGTTGCTAGGGATGTTTCTAAGATATGCCTAGCTGTTACTGTTGACCTCCACCATCACAGGGGTGAGCTCTTTCTCTGATTCGTCCCCCTCATTTGATGGTTCTCCTCCCTGATGTAAAAGCTCTGAGCTCAGTGTTTGAGGACTCATTCCTGTAATGGTGGAGGGGATCCCCGATCAGCTGGGAGTCTCTTAGTAAGGTACATAGCAACGTCCTAGGAGTTTTCCAGCCAGGATTAATGAGCTATGTAAATGGCCTACATCTATAGCAAGGACGTTATCCAACTTTGGTCAAAACTTCACATTTTGTTTTTATCTACAGACTCCCCTTACCTGCATAGACAGTTTTTTGGTAACCGTGAACTAAGACTTTAAGCTTTTGTTATATATCAGAATATTTTAATGGGGTAAGAGAATACTTGGGTCAGTTTTATCAATTTGTAAAAAAAAAGTCAGAAATGATCAATTCTAAGAAAATTAAAAATGGTGCATAGCAGGGGAGTAACTACGGGGTCACAGGGGTCACAATTCTGTCCCAGCCCCATGCTCCGGGGGGCCTATGTGGATTCTTGTGTACACATGGATTGGGACATCCTGACATATACCCTGCAGCAGCCGGGGGGGCGGTAGCGCTGCGGGGGACAGGGGGGCAGGGGAGCGCACAGGGGCCTGGGGGAAGAGGAAAGGAGATGAAGATGGATAGGAGGGGCGGCAGGGGCATCATATAAAGGAACTGATCCCCTCCGTTTCCGCCTGCAGCCGCTGAAAGCCTGCGTTTCCTTCTCTACTTTCCGCAGGCATCCAGCAGCTGCAGGAGGAAAATGGAGGAGTTTGGACCTTCTATAGGATGCCCCTGCCACCCCTCCTATCCATCTTCATCAACTTTCTGCTTCCCTCAGGCCCCTGTGTGCTCCCCTGCCCCCCCTGTCCCCCGTAGGGCTACCGGTCCCCCCCCCCCCCCCCGCTACAGGGTATATGTCAGGATGTCACAATCCAGGTGTACACGGGAACCCACACAGGCCCCCCGGAGCATGGGGCTGGGACAGAATTGCGACCCCCCCTCGGCTGCTACAGGGTATATGTCAGGATGGACAGCAGTGAAGGGGCTGGTAAATAGTCATGTACTTGCCCCTTGCTTTTCTGAATGGGCAGCGTCAATGATCATTACAGATCACTGACTCTGTCCATTCATAGCTGAAGCATAGTAAACTGTGTTTATTCATAACTATGTGTTTACTATGCTTCAGTTTGTGAATGAACAGGAAGCCTCTGTACAGAGCGCTCTTCCTGTCCATTCATTCTGCGCAGCTGAGTCTGCAAAGATGGCGATTGAGAGCCGTGTCCTCAATCTCCTTTCTGTGTCTCAAAGGTGAAACATCAGAGGTCTGTTTAGAACCCTGAAATTTTACCAAAGTCCCTCATGGGGCTTCTAAAAAAAATTAAAAAAATAATAACAAACAAAATTGTAAATACAATAAAATGGTAAAAAATATTAAAAAAAAGGAAAATAACAAAAATAAAAAATGACTGACACCAGTGGCGAAGCTACCAGGGTCTCAAAGATCACACTCTTGACCAGGCCCTGGCGTTCTGTCACCGGGCTCAGAGGAAAGGGCCCCCGGTCATGGTTTCCTTCAACAGGGCCCTGAAGGTTCTAGTTATGCCTCTGGTGCATAGTATATTAGGTGACCCCTTATCAGTTCCCTCTGTCTATGTTCCCTTGAGGAACACAGGTCCTCAGCCCAGCAGGTTCTCCCATCATCAGGAAATTCTTTAGCTCTTTAGTAGCACAGCATGTGGTTGAGAAGGAAATACTTTCTATATCAGGACCTCAAAGTAATATACAATACTTTAGTAGATACAATGGGGACATCTCAATCCATATTCTCAATGTCCCTCAATAAAGAGGACCTCCCTTGGATCCCAATGATCAGAACTGATTGGGGTTGCAGCAAACACTGACTGATGGCAAACCTCCCAATCCAGACCAATCTCCTTTCAGGTGGTTTGATCTCTTCATCATCATTGATCATAAATTCTCCTGCACAGAGGAAGTTTGGGGGGATATTATGGGAGCTCATTGAGTTTATTCTGGTTTAGGTCTCATATACGACCTACCTAAAGGACATTTTGTTTTATTGACTAACCAGATGATTGCGAATTTCTGGACAGACCCACATTTGGACTGTCCAAAGACAAATGAGAAATATAAACATCAGTGTATCTATCTCCTCGGATTGTATTGTCTGGAGATCAGGAAATGGGTTTTCAGGGAACCAGATTCCATCCAAGTTCCTCTGTTCCGAGGAAGAAGGATTGAAGAGGAAAAGATCTCCAAAGCTCTCCTCAGATCCAACTTCCATTCAGTTTTTTTATTGGGGTGTTGATTTAGAGTTTAGTGATGTGTTTGCATATAGTATATAGTTTGTCAGGAACGGTGTCATCTCCGCTTTCTCCTGCTGGTGGCACTATGACATTCAGCACCAAAAGGGTGTAATTCCAGTGGCCACCAGCGGGGGTATCCCTGCCTGGACTGCAGACTTGTCATCAAGCACACCTGTCATGGTTTTGCTGGACTATTATAGACCCTCCCTGAACTAACCTCAGGGCTTCAGAATTCCTCTGCTAAGCCCTTGTCCCTGCCAGTACCTGCTCTTGTTCCAGCCTGTTCCTGTTTGTTCCTGAACCCCGTTTGTGTATCCTGACCTTGAACCCTGTTTCCTGTTCCCTGCTCCTTGGTCTGCTTCATTATTCCTGGTTTCTGTTCCCTTGTCGCTTTGGCCCATGCCTTATTTTTTATTTCATGTTGGTTTCCTTGCTCATGTATTATATTAGTTAGATAGATAGTTAGGTGGGTTTGGGGGTTTGCTGTGTTTTCACCATTTACTTGTTTTTGGTTTGCTGTCTTGTTTTCACGTGTGTCTTTATCATTAACAATAAACATACCTTCTTATTCATTTACTCGTTTGTCCTTGATTCCTTGGTGCAGCCCAGCAATCTGATCACCTGCATTGGATGTTGTGTATAACATCCCCTGACATAGTTGTTCTGGTTATTATTCCCATTATCTCTGATTTGGGGGAGGGGGCTGTGTGTGTTTTCTCTTCTCGGTGTCTATTGGTGGATGGGTGACGCTTTCACTGGTGGAACTCTCCAAAACCATCATTGTGTGTTATATCTCTTTAGAAGTGGGCCAATAAAAATACCCAGACATGTATATTATTCAATGTAATTGTGTCTTTTTTTCCATAAATAATGCATGTTGTGATATAGTAAGATTTTGTGGTTTTAAACATAAATCAATAAATGTGATTCCCCTTTCGGTTAAAGCGGTAACCAGCCACATACACTCCTTTCTATTAAAAACCAAATGTGTTTAGCTATTTCTTTGAAAATCAGATCCACATCCCAGAATCCTCTCTTTCTATTGTTTTTCAATAATAGGAAAGGACATTAACATTTGTCATGCGGGCCACGTACCTGAGATGAGACTGAAGTAGTGGGGAGGCCCCCCTGAAGCCTCGGGTCCCTGAAGCCTTTGGAGATGGAGACAGAGACTTGGTGGACACTGAGTGGCAGGGGTGCCAGGGGTGCGGAGCACTGTGCAAGCCTTAGTCCGAGATCCGAGCCGAGGTCAAGTCCAGAACAAAGTATAAAAGGGTTAATCAGAAGAAGAATGGTCGAGATCCAAGCCGGGGTCGGTTCCAATCTAGCAGCTGAGTACAAAAGGGGCAAAAAAGTAGAATGGTCAAGGTACAAATCCGAGGTCAACGGCAAGCAGCAATCAAAAGTAGTCAAATAGGATTCCAGGTCACAACAAGTTCAGACAGATCACACACTAGCACAGGAACAAGGGGGGACTGAAGATAATCCAGCAATTTGGCAGTGTCTGGGCTGGGCTTATATAGGGAAGTTTAAGGTCACTTCTTGTGCGCCTCCTGGGCATTTTCCTGCCTTTTCCCATCAGGTTGAGGTCACTTCCTGTGCGGCTCCTGGGCATGTTCCTGCCTTTTTCCATCAGGTCTTCGGCGCAGGTGCGGGTTGTCGCACTGAGGCGTCTTTGGCGCATGCTCAGTTGGCACAGATTTCCTCTTTCGGCGACACGCCATTGGTGCGTGCGTAGTAAGCCCTGGACTCTTACAACATTCCTCTGGACTGGACATATTTGAGGCTCTAGGCCAGCGTTTCTCAGCCAGGGTTCCAGGGAATGTGATCTCTGGCCGCTCTCCTCTCCCGATCTAAGGGCTACAGTGGGAGGGGCTGAGCAGGCAACACACGTCAGAAAGGGGATCTCAGCCCCTCCCGCTGTAGCCCTTGGATCGGGAAAGGAGAGCGGCCGGAGGTCACATGACCGGCCAGAAGAGATCTGAAAGAAGGTATTTAGAGGCATCATTTTATACAAACATGTACAAGGTGTAGTATAGCTTGGTAGAACAGAGGGGCTAGCAGGAACCTCTCATTGACTTTACAACCACTTCAACTTCACCAAGTAAGACCCGTGACAGAGGGTTGTAGGATGTTGTTATGAGGGGTGGATTGTGGCACATAATTCTTCTTCTATCCTCCACTCAATGCACAGAGGGACAAAAACCACAAAGATTTGCATCCATCTCCAGCAGATAACGGTAACTGCCAGAGAAAAGCCTGAACCAGGGATTATCCTGACGGCTCACAGGACGAGTGTCAACCACAGATTTGCATGAAAACAATGTTAGCTGGTTTGAAAATATTCATGTTAGTTGTATGTGTAGGTGAAGGCAAAGCAGGACTGATCCCGATGTCTTCTATCTGGCTCTATATCTGAAGGACTCCATGGAATTTTTTGTAGAATGTAAGCCCTCACTGATCGACATTTAGCTGGCTAAAGCCCTGTGCTCCTAAAAGAGGAGTTCCCGCAATTCCGGCACCCCGGCTGATTTTCGGATTGGCTCTCGGCCACCAACATTCATGGTAAGGAAAACCATCAGTGAAGCCTTTTGGCTTCACAGCAGCCGGTTCCCTACTGTGAATGCGCAAAGCACGCTGTTCTTTCTAGTTGACCCGGCGGTGGAGGAAGACATGTGCACTGCCGAAAAATTTGTTCGTCTTAGCTTTCATTTTGTTCATTTTTTTTTTTTTTTTTTCAAGGTCATTAGTTAGGATCGGAATTCATAAATTCGAAAATTCGTGAATTTGTAAATTCAAAATCCAAAAATAAAAAAGGAAATCCAAAAATTTGAAAGAATAACTAACTAACAATAACTATTAAATTTTAGGAAATATCCAAATTAACGAAAACCCGTTTAACAAATATTTCCGAAAAATCGTAAATTCAAAAATTTATAAATGCGAAAATTCGAAAATTCATGAATTCAAAAATTCGTAAATTTGAAAATGAAAAAATAAGAAGGAAAATACGAAAATTCAAAAGAATAACAAACTACCCATGTACATAAATATCACAGACTCCTCCAATGTACATAAATATCACAGACTCCTCCCATGTACATAAATATCACAGACTCCTCCCATGTACATAAATATCACAGACTCCTCCCATGTACACAAGTATCACAGGCTCCTCCCATGTAGATAAGTATCGCAGGCTCCTCCCATGTACATAAGCATCGCAGGCTCCTCCCATGTACATAAGTATTGCAGGCTCCTCCCATGTACATAAGTATCACAGACTCCTCCATTGTACATAAGTATCACAGACTTACAGTGGAAGGAGTCTCTTATGTCCTTTTTAATAAAGGACTTGTCCCAAGCCATGTCTTGTCATTTTTACCATTTTGACACTTTTTTTGTGAAATGGTAGGGGTACTTTTGTACCCCCTTACCATTTCACACAGGGGGGTGGCTTGGATCTGGGGGTGCCCTTGTTAAAGGAGGCTTCCAGATTCCGATAAGCCCCCCGCCCGTTAGACCCCCACAACCACCGGGCAAGGGTTGTGGGGATGAGGCCCTTGTCCCCATCAACATGGGGACAAGGTGCTTTGGGGGCCACCCCAAAGCACCCTCCCCATGTTGAGGCCATGTGGCCTGGTACGGTTCAGGAGGGGGGGGGCGTTCTCTCGTCCCCTCTAATTTCCTGCGGTCTGCCAGGTTGCGTGCTCAGATAAGGGTCTGGTGTGGATTTTTGGTGTGACCCCCATGCCATTTTTTTTTTAATTTTGGCGCGGGGTTCCCCTTAAAATCCATACCAGACCTGAAGGGACTGGTATGGAATTTGGAGGGACCCCACGCAATTTTTTTTTTAATTTTGTTTTGGGGTTCCCCTTAATATTCATACCAGACTTCTACTTTAGGATTTAGCATTGGCAGCTTACTACAAGAACTTATAAGCTTTATTGATTTTCGGCAGGATCAATGGATATTTTTGTTGCACTTATCAAACGGATATAACAAAAATCTTTCCATCGGTGGTGGGGCTGGTATTTGGGGGGGTGGGGGGCGGCAAGGCAAACCAACACCACCCACCAAAAGGAGGACATCAAGCAGAACTTCCCCTTTAGGGTGAAATCAAAGGATATTTTTGTTGCACTTGTTAACAGATATAACAAAAAGCTTTCCATGGGATATTTACCAGACCAAAAGGGGTCAGGTAGGAGAAGTTTATTATTTGGGTTTATATACACTTTAATAATCAAATGTCTACAAGAGCAGATAAGATGAAATTCGTGGTCCTGATAGAGCCATTTAATCTTCATGGGATAGTTGTGTTTGTGCTAAATTGTCACATTAAAAGGTATTGACCTTTTTAACCTAAAGGGCCTGGTATAGAATTTTGGGGGGGACCTCATACAGATTTTTGGAGGGACTCCTAGCTGTTTTTCTTGCAGTGTTTTTTTTGTGAGGATCCGCAATGGATTTTAAGAGGGATTGTCACAAAAAAGGTGTAGTCCTCCAAAAATCCATACCAGACCCTTATACGAGCATACAGTCTGGCTGACCAAAAAAAAAAGGAGAGCCAAGAGACTGCAGCACCTCCTGCCTCCTGAACCATACCAGGTCACATGGTCTCAACATGAGGAGGGCCCCTGGCAAAGCAACTAGCCCCCATGTTGATGAGGGCAAAGGCTTTTCCTCATAATCTTAGCCTATTGGATGCGGGGGCCTGTCCCTTAATCTTTTCATTGTTATATGTGCTCCAACTTGGGAGACTTTCAAATTAGAGAGTTAGGACCACAGTACACTGGGGTAGCTTTGACGTGGCCTCTGCGGCTGGTAAGTGAGCTGGGCAATTTTTGTTTTTAATCTGCTTCGCCCTACCATGTGCTCCTTGCTGCAATGGCTAGTTATAGTTTGGGGTGGTTGCCATGTGTTTGTACAGTTGGTTGAATTGGGCGCCGGGACGCACTGGCTACCTTCAGCTGCCATTGTGCTCTTGCTGGGTGTCAGGTGCATCCCTCTACCTTTTATACAGTATATATGTGTTGTATAAAGGTGTCGGTGGCCTCGGAGTCTGAGATCGGGCAGAGCTGGAATGTGGGAAGGTAGAAGCGTCTACACAACTATTTCCAGTGTATCATTTATCTCCACCATAAATAGGATTACAAGGGATTTCCCTCACAGCTTCCAAGTTCTGATCATTTGTATAAGGAGAGGAACGCCATGTAAAGTATGATATGTACAATACAAGTACCTTCATTTCAATAATGAGAAGAACACAAGCCGTAAATATGCAAATAATCAATATCATGTTATCTGGTTGCTTAGAAAATAAACACAGAACAATTCTCATGTAACCCGTTCATCATCATCATCATGATAAGAACATGGGGAGAATGTATGGTATTTGGAATATCCCACTGAGGAGAATACAGCTCATCTAGATCACCCCAGTAAAGCACCTTCCCCCCATGTACATGGGGACAAGGGCCTCTTCCCCACAACCCTGGCCTCATGGCTGTGGGGGTCTGGGGGTTTATTGGAATCTGGAATTTCCCTTATATCACCGACCCATGTACATGAGTAAGGTAGCCCACACACAAGTGATTTTTTTCTTTCAACCATTAGGCTGAGCAAAAAAAAAGGACTCGAATTCTGATACATAGGGTTCCTAATAGGGATGAGCCGAACACCCCCCGGTTCGGTTCGCATCAGAACCTGCGAACGGACCGAAAATTCGCACGAACATTAGAACCCCATTGACATCTATGGGACTCGAACGTTCGAAATCAAAAGTGCTCATTTTAAAGGCTAATTTGCATGGTATTGTCCTAAAAAGGGTTTGGGGACCCGGGTCCTACCCCAGGGGACATGTATCAATGCAAAAAAAACTTTTAAAAACGGCCGTTTTTTCGGGAGCAGTGATTTTAATGATGCTTAAAGTAAAAAAAAAAAAGTGAGATATTCCTTTAAATATCGTACCTGGGGGGTGTCTATAGTATGCCTGTAAAGTGACGCGTGTTTCCCATGTTTAGAACAGTCCCTGCACCAAATGTCATTTTTAAAGGAAAAAATCTCATTTAAAACTGCTTGCGGGTTTAATGTAATGTCGGTCCTGGCAATATGGATGAAAATCAGTGAGACAAACGGCATGGGTACCCCCCAGTCCATTACCAGGCCCTTTGGGTCTTGTATGGATATTAAGGGGAACCCCGCACCCAAATTAAAATAAGGAAAGGTGTGGGGCCACCAGGCCCTATATACTCTGAACAGCAGTATACAGGCGGTGCAAACAAGACAGGGACTGTAGGTTTGTTGTTAAGTAGAATCTGTTTGTAATTTTGAACGGGTACATTTTTAACATGTTTAGCTCCAGCCAAAAAATCTTTTTTAAGCTTTTTGGAAAACATAGGGAAGGGTTATCACCCCTGTGACATTTGTTTTGCTGTCTGTGCTCCTCTACAGAAGATTTCACCTCACTTTCTGTCCCAATGACAAATGTTTTTTGAAAATTTGGGCTTTTTTGTGGAACAAGGATTGGAAAGCATCAGTGGAAAGGAGAAATGTTTTTCCCATATTAACTCTTACAGGAGAGAATTTCCCTTCCTAGGGGTAGATTTCATCTCACTTCCTGTTGTCTCCTTCCGTTTGCAAGTCGGAGTCGTTTGTAAGTTAGATGTTTGAAAGTAGAGCCTGCCCTATATACTCTGCAGAAATTTGGGCCTTAGGTGTTGTTGTGGCCACAACACTGTAAGCCCTCACAGGGCCCTGCTGTGAAATATTAGATCAAGAATTGTAATTACATGCCCCTGTTGAACAAGGGCAGAAAAATTGGGCCTTTGGTGGTGGTGGTGGTGCTGGTGCCACAACACTGTAAGTCCTCACTCGCTCTTGGTGGGTGCAGAAATGGGCCCTGCTGTGAAATATTAGATCAAGAATTGTAATTACACGTCCCTGTTAAACAGGGGCTGAAAAATTAGGCCTTAGGCACTGGTGCTGGTGCCACAACACTGCAACCCCTCACAGACACTCTAGTTGGAATGCTGAAATGAGCCCTGCTGCAAAGTATTGCATCAAAAATTGTAATTACACGCCCCTGTTAAACAGGGGCAGAAAAATTGTGCCTTAGGCACTGGTGGTGGCACCCAGAACCAAAAATGTTCTTACAAGCTATCAGCGTGATCATTGAGGAGGAAGAGGATAATTACTCAGGGATAGTCACTCAGCATCAGCATAGGCAGTCTTTGAAGGGATCTGAGATTTCAAAAAAAATTATTCGGTTACATCAGCATCAGGTGCTTGGTAGCTGGTGGTGATCCAAGACTGATTCATTTTTATGAAGGTCAGTCGATCGACCAAGTCGGTGGACAGACGCACCCTGTGATCGGTTACCACGCCTCCAGCAGCACTGAATGTGGATTTTCGGTGGGAAAGGTGTCCAAGTCTGATCTTGCCCCTAGGTATTCCTGCACCATGTAAAACAGACGCTGGCAATGGTTGCTAGAACCGATCATACCTTGGGGCTGCGGACCAAAAAATTGTCTGAACGCATCGGTCAGACGGCCACCTTCTCCACCGCTCCTTCTTTGACTGACCGAAGCCTCAGCAACACGTTGTCCAGAAACAGGAGTTTGTAACCTCCCAGTCTCTGGGAACGCGTTGCACAGACCTTTCTGCAAGGTCTCCCGAAGATGTTTCATCCTCTGCTCCCTCTGCGATGGCAAGATAAGGTCTGCAGTCCTCTGGGTCACTAAGGACGACATGGTCCACAGCCACCTCCTCCCAGCCACGTACAAGTCCATGTGTTTCTTGGGACTGATCCCTTAAAGACTGCTGCTGATGCTGAGTGCCAGGCTCCACCTCCATACTGACACAATCTTCCTCCTCCTCCTCCTCCTCGTCCTCTTCCTGTGTGATCAGCGGGCATGCAGGAACACTGTCTGGATAAAGGGGGCCTTGAGAGCTAAGGAAGTCCTCCTCTTCCTGCCTCTGTTCTGCCTCAAGTGCCCTGTCCATTATTCCACACAGCGTGAGCTCCAACAGGTGGACAAGGGGGACAGTGTCACTGATGCATGCACTGTCACTGCTCACCATCCTCGTGGCCTCCTCAAAAGGTGACAGGACAGTGCATGCATCCCTGATCATGGCCCACTGGCGTGGGGAAAAAAAAACAAGCTCCCCTGACCCTGTCCTGGTGCCATAGTCGCACAGGTACTCATTGATGGCCCTCTGCTGTGTGTGCAGCCGCTGCAGCATGGCCAACGTTGAGTTCCACCTGGTGGGCATGTCACAGATTAGGCGGTTCTTGGGCAGGTTAAACTCCTTTTGGAGGTCCGTCAGCCGAGCACTGGCATTATATGACCGGCGGAAATGCACACAGACTTTCCTGGCCTGCCTCAGGACATCCTGTAAGCCTGGGTACCTGCCCAAGAACCGCTGCACCACCAAGTTAAGGACGTGAGCCAAACAGGGCACATGGGTCATTTGTCCCTGTCGGAGGGCAGAGAGGAGGTTGGTGCCATTGTCGCAAACCACCATTCCTGCCTTAAGTTGGCGTGGCGTCAACCACCTCTGAACCTGCCCCTGCAGAGCTGACAGAACTTCTGCCCCAGTGTGGCTCCTGTCCCCCAAGCACACCAGCTCAAGCACCGCATGGCATCTTTTGGCCTGCGTACTTGCGTAGCCCCTTGAATGGCTACGGAGCACCGCTGGTTCCGAGGACAAAGCACAGGAAGAGGCCATGGAGGAAGAAGAAGAGGAGGGGGTGGAGGAGAGAGGTGTGTCACAATCATTAGTCTTTTGGAGGCGTGGTGGCGGAACAACCTCCAACACTACTGCACCTTGTCCTGCATCCTTCCCAGCTGCCAGCAGAGTCACCCAATGCGCCGTGAAACTTAGGTAACGTCCCTGTCCATGCCTGCTGGACCATGAGTCAGCGGTAATATGCACCTTACCGCTGACCGCCCTGTCCAGCGAGGCATGGACATTGCCTTCCACATGCCGGTAGAGAGCCGGAATCGCCTTCCGTGAGAAAAAGTGGCGTTTGGGTACCTGCCACTGAGGAACCGCACATTCCACAAACTCACGGAAGGGGGCAGAGTCTACCAACTGAAAAGGCAGCAGTTGAAGTGCTAGCAATTTTGCCAAGCTAGCATTCAACCGCTGGGCATGTGGATGGCTGGGAGCAAACTTCTTTCGGCGGTGCAGCAGCTGGGGCAGGGAAATTTGCCTGGTACAATCTGACGTCGGTGTACCAAAAGCAGATTGCCCACAAGTACTTGGCTGTGACATACCTAATTCTACACCTTCATTTCTCAGTGCAGGTCTCAGAGAGGACTGAAGGTATAGTGGGGTTGGAGATCTCAGCTGATGAGGAGCAAGCAGAGGTCCTCTTTGTTCTTTGGTGTGGGTCTTTTAGATACGCTTGCCAATGAACTGCATGGCAGGTCAACATATGTCTGGTCAAGCATGTGGTACCCAAGCGGGAGATATTTTGGCCACGCGAGATACGCTTGAGATATATGTTGCAAATAGCAGCGGTGCGATCTGATGCACTCGTCTCAAAAAAGGCCCACACCAAAGAACTTTTTGAATAACGCACAGAGACTGCAGCGCCCTGCACATGTGGAGCTTTGGGGTGTGATGCAGTCAAGGTGCTGCCCTTAGGCTGGCCCCTGGAGGGCATCCTGCCTCGTTGGTGATGTGCCGCCTCCTCCTCCTCCTCCTCCTCCTCTCTCCTATCAGGCACCCACGTTGAGTCAGTGACCTCATCATCCCCTCCCTCCTCATCACTGGAGCAAACCTGGCAGTATGCTGCAGCAGGGGGAGCATGACTGCCAGATTGCTGTCCTTCTTGGGCACCCCCTCTGTCCGTGTTATGTTACTGCCTTCATCGAGCTCAGTATCATCATCAGAGCCTTCCAAACGCTGGGCATCCTCCTGGAGCATGTACCCAACACTGTGGTCAAACAGTTCGAGGGACTCCTCAGGAGGACATGGTGGGGCTAGGGAAGGAGTCACTGATGACATTGAGCCGAGGTAAGAGGCCGCTGCTTTGCCAGACAAAGTACCCTGGGCATGGGTGAGAGAGGATGAGGAGGATGAGGACGGCTTGGTCATCCACTCGACCAAGTCTTCCGCATGTTGCGGCTCAACACGGCCAGCTGCCGAAAAAAAGGCCAAGCGTGTCCCACGGCCACGTGCTGATGAGGATGCACCGTCTCCACGACCAGCACTAGACACAGAGCCTGCTTGCCCTCTCTTATTGGCTTGTGACTGTCTGCCTCTCCTTCTTGGCCTTCCAGACATACTAATGGCCTGTAGCTGCACTAAGCTGGGATATATATATATATATATATATATATATATATATATATATATATATATATATATATTGTGGCAGAGCAAGGCTCTGTCCCTATGGAAATGGGGTTAAAGTAGACACAGAGTCTGCATATTGGCTGAGTGCAGAGCTACAGAGTGTAAATTTGAAATGGAGAAAACTGCTCTGGCAGTTTTCTCCAGGTTTTGCTAGTTCCTTATGGGGCTCTGTAATTTGGAGATCCTTCAGAGTCTTGGGTGGGACGGGATCTCCAACCCTGTGTCCGGGTCTTGTGGACAGCCAGCAGGGTGTGTGCCCAGGTGCACACAGCCCATATAACGAGGGACTGGTGAGAGCAGAAAGGGTGGAGGAAGGTGAAGTTGGAGCAGTGGCTGCTAGTAAGTGTCTCTGTGTGAGAACAGATGCTGTGTGCGTTGAAGGGCTTCAAAGCTATGTGCGTCCAAGGAGCCAGATGCTGTGTGCGTTGAAGGGCTTCAAAGCTATGTGCGTCCAAGGAGCCAGATGCTGTGTGCGTTGAAGGGCTTCAAAGCTGTGTGCGTCCAGGGAGCCAGAAGCTGTGTGCATTGAAGGGCTGTAAAGCTGTGTGCGTCAAAGGAGCCAGAAGCTGTGTGCATTGAAGCTCTTGAAACTGTGTGTGACCAAGGAGCCTAAGACTGTGTGCATCCAAGCAGCTTGTTTGAGGGGCCTGTTCCCTATAGCAGCAATACTGCTGAAGAGTAGCCAGGTGGGCTAGCATTTTCATTTGGATTTTCTATTGTATTTACTTGCTGAAGCTTGGACCCCTGCGTGGGATTCCTGGATGGACTTTTGTTGTTTTTTCCTTTAATAAACGTGGGCTACCAGGCCCTTAACTATAAATGCCTCTCTGATGTGGACTCACTGCACTAAAACGCATCTATCCACTTGAGCTGAACAATCCCCAATGTCACAAGTGGTGGAGAATGCGGGCATGTAGACGGTTGAATCTAGGTCCTTGCTCCATGGTGAGTCGCATCAGGAACTACTGCTAGCTGTGTGTGGCAGCCAGGCGAACAGCATTGCACAGAAGTTTGATGGACTGTGTTGCATGCAGGTTGTGTACCTGTGAAAGGAGAATCACATATTTATTCTCTCTGTGTTGCATGCAGGTTGTGTACCTGTGAAAGGAGAATCACATATTTTTTTTTCTCTTTGCTATGAAGTGTGTTGCAAGTTGCTGTGTGTAAGACAGCAAGCATGGGGCGTTCAAAACAGAAAAAGGAAGCAATCCTTGCTGAAGCAAGGGAAAGGGTTCTATGGCTAGAGGGTATTTCACCACATGCCCCAGCCACGCCAGAGAATTTTTCCAAGTGTGAAATTTCTGTGACCTGGGGTAAATTAATCATGTCATCCCCAGTTGAAAAGGAAGTGAAAGAAGTTTCCCCTGGCAACAGGAAGCCAGGTGGACAACAGCGTGTGAAAAAGAGGAATATGGTCATCTGTGGAAGCAATGTCCAGGCCAACAGGGATGTCGGGGATCCAAGGAGTCTGTCTGCTGATGGTCATGACCAGTGGTATCCCTTGGCAACAGAGAGCCAGTCATCAAGGAGATTCCAAGAAAGTAAAGTTCAGCTACCAGTACCGTGCTTGGAATGTGGTCAAGTGGGGCATGGAATTTTTACTTGCCCAAGGTTCTGGAACAACGCTGAAGAGTCTGGAAAGGCTGCAGTGTCGTCCTGTGGCCACCCAGAGGAAGTAGCTGGTATGGATGCAGCTGAGAGACCGCGCACTCAAGTGAAGGGTATGATGCCAGCCACTGAAAATGGTAAGACTGTTTCAGTTTGTGGGACTGAACCTAGTGACATGGGAGTGTGTCCAGCGGGAAGATCCGCAGTGCAAATGGACATAGACTTGCTGCAGTGTGCTACCCGGAGCAGTGGGGAGGCACATGGTGAAGCCCAGCTGACAGCAAGTTTAAAGACTCAAATGGACATGGGGACTATGCATGTGCCTACTATAATCCAGCAGAGTGCTGGAGAGGTTAAAGTAGGGGTGACCAAAACTGTTCTTGTGCCATGTTCCCTAGTGACAGGTGCTGCAGAGTTGCCCAGGGAAACTTCAGAGGAGCTTGCAGTGATGGAGCAGAGAGTTTCCCAGGTCAGCTATGGAGCTGCCCAAGGAGGAAAGAGTTCCCCTTTAAAGATAGAGGGTGATGTGAGGAGAGGCTCACAGGCTGTGGTTGGTAATAGACAATCCACAAAAGTAGCAGTTATGTCTATACGTAATGAAAATTCAGATGGTTATGCTGACAAATGTGTTACTGTTGGCAAATGTGATGGTATTGGTGATAATGACATTGAAAAATGTGTTCCCTTTAATGTCATGTCTGAAAATGTTGCAAATGTGTTCACTGACAATGATCGGAGTAGGATACCTCCCGTGACAACCATAAGCGCAGGCTTGTCCATGGAAGTCTCATGGGGTCTCCATGTGTTGGAGCCAGAGGTTTTCCAGGATGGCTGTGGTGCTACTCTGGTGAAACAAAGGAAGACTGAGTCACACAGTGAGAGTGTGCGGGCGCAGCCCCACAACCCTAAGTGTAACCCAGTTGTCAAGGGGTTAATTCAGCCTGCAAAAGCTGAAAGTGCAGAGCTGTGTGTGTCAGTAGCGCCCCCAGAGCAGGTAGGGCAAAAGCATGTATTACAGCCTACCTTGTCAGATGATGTGTCAACCCAAGGGGATATGTATAGAAATGACACAGGTGATGTTTTGGCTAGTGAATCCCAGGTTCCTGTGGGGCCTTCTAGAGTAAGTGATGGAACCACAATAGACTGGGATAATTGGTATGAGAATGCAATCGCAATATTAAATAATGTGGTGGACATAACACCTGCTATGCCCAATGGAGGGATTGCAGATCGGCTGGTGCTCAAGGACACGTTTGTCCCTGTGAAGGTTATTGCCCTCCAGTCTGAAGGAACTGTTCAGGGTGCTGGCATAGCAGATGTGTTGTCCACAGCCCAACAGCTCGGATGTCAAGGTGACAATGTGACTTGTAATGACCTGCAGTGGCTCACTGACACTGGTGCAGAAGGGTTAAGTGTGAGACATGTGTCTGACAGCGCTCCAGGGGAGCAACAGGCTGTGATGAGGGGTACCTCCAAGGAGGTGGAGGTCTCTTCAAATGTCTCAAACTCAAAAGCTGCAGTGGATGAGCCCCTCCATGTCTTGGACAGGGAAAAAGACCTTAGAAAGGTCTGGTATTTAGACATGGGATGTTTAGAGATGACAGAGACCTTATTTGAAATGCTGGAGTTGGTAAAAACGCACTCATTGTACACTTGGGTGTCTCCACCGCAGTCGGACCAGGTGGTGCTGCGTAGTACCAATGGGTGGAGCCAGGTGGTACAGACTGTGCTGGGAAGTCTTGATCTACAATGGTATTGGTGGGGCCAATGCTTATTAACAGTGTGGCAGATAGTCTTGAGGTTCTCTGAGAGGGTGCTCCCAGTTACTGAGTGGTATGGAAGGCGCCCAGGAGAACTGTTGGAGACATCAAAGGTCTCTCCGGCTGGTGTAGTGACTATAAACATCTCTGCTGGTGTGGTCCGAGGTGCGGCTGAGCTGTGGTCAATAGAGGGCGTGGATACTGTCTCACCCGCTGAACCTCATGAGAAGGTAGGGCCCAAAATAGACGCAGCACTAGCAGAGATGCTTTCTATCACTCAGAAAGTGGTACAACTTAAAGTACCCGGAGACACTGTAAAGGAAAGTGCTAATGTTGGTTGCTGCAAAAATGTAATGTGTACATCAGAAAGAAGTAGTTTGTGCTTGGATCAGTGTCATTTGTTAGATCAGTTACCCATGGAGTGTTGGACAACAGGTGAGGTGAAGCTGTGCTATGGACCCTTGGGGTGTAATCGCTTGCCTGTGTTTTGTCCCTCCTCAGGTCTGGTCCTAACAAGTACTGAGATAGATGGCACTGATTGTGTTCGACAGGATGTCATTGAAATGTATGATCTGCTAATGTTTGGTGCTGTTAAAATTGATGTGGTTGCCGTGGGTAACCAGAGAGAGTTTTTTGAACCTGAAAGACCTGAGGTGAAAGATAAAACTGACGTCTGTAAGCTGAAAGGTAGGATCAGGGAAGGCAGAGTTCTCCCAAGAGAGGAGAGTATGCTCAGGAACCCCAAGAGAAGAGAGGGAAGGCAGAGTATACGGAATTATAGGACCCTGTCAAGATCCAAGGTGGGACGTACCTGGAAGCACACCCGAAAAAAGGGTTGGGCCTACGTGGCTAATGGCCAGCACAGAGGTGTCCCAACTGCTATGGTGGGTGCAGGTGTTTCTCCCTCCGGATCGAAACAAGAGGGGGGGGTATGTGGCAGAGCAAGGCTCTGTCCCTATGGAAATGGGGTTAAAGTAGACACAGAGTCTGCATATTGGCTGAGTGCAGAGCTACAGAGTGTAAATTTGAAATGGAGAAAACTGCTCTGGCAGTTTTCTCCAGGTTTTGCTAGTTCCTTATGGGGCTCTGTAATTTGGAGATCCTTCAGAGTCTTGGGTGGGACGGGATCTCCAACCCTGTGTCCGGGTCTTGTGGACAGCCAGCAGGGTGTGTGCCCAGGTGCACACAGCCCATATAACGAGGGACTGGTGAGAGCAGAAAGGGTGGAGGAAGGTGAAGTTGGAGCAGTGGCTGCTAGTAAGTGTCTCTGTGTGAGAACAGATGCTGTGTGCGTTGAAGGGCTTCAAAGCTATGTGCGTCCAAGGAGCCAGAAGCTGTGTGCATTGAAGGGCTGTAAAGCTGTGTGCGTCAAAGGAGCCAGAAGCTGTGTGCATTGAAGCTCTTGAAACTGTGTGTGACCAAGGAGCCTAAGACTGTGTGCATCCAAGCAGCTTGTTTGAGGGGCCTGTTCCCTATAGCAGCAATACTGCTGAAGAGTAGCCAGGTGGGCTAGCATTTTCATTTGGATTTTCTATTGTATTTACTTGCTGAAGCTTGGACCCCTGCGTGGGATTCCTGGATGGACTTTTGTTGTTTTTTCCTTTAATAAACGTGGGCTACCAGGCCCTTAACTATAAATGCCTCTCTGATGTGGACTCACTGCACTAAAACGCATCTATCCACTTGAGCTGAACAATCCCCAATGTCACAATATATATAATGTATTGATACTGCAGCTAGCAAAATCAACTGCCTGCCTGTAGTATGAGAACACCACCAACCTTCTACAGGTAGCTTTAGATGAACACTGTGCAGAGCTCGCAAAAAAATAACTTGTAGTTTTAGCTGAACACTGTGAGCAGGACGCACCCCACTAACTTGTAGGTTTAGCTGAACACTGTGAGCAGGACGCACCCCACTAACTTGTAGGTTTAGCTGAACACTGTGAGCAGGACGCACCCCACTAACTGTAAATAGTCTAGCTGCCTGACTGTGGTACTAATAGGATCAAAAGAACACCAGCAATTTCTTCAGGTAGCTGTAAATACTGTAACAAGACAAGCCTGCCTGTCAGTAGGAAGATAACAGGAACGGATCTAGCTAAACTGAATACAGTGTGTATATGTATATATATATATATATATATATATATATATATATATATATATATATATATATATATACACACACACACAACACCTGGGATGCATATATATACACAATACACTGTAAGTGCAGCTAACTCACTGACTGCCCCAACAAGTGTCTGGGGAATACCCAGGAAAAACTGACTGTCCTGCCTAATCTATCTAACTCAAATGAAATGACACTGTCTCTCTCTCTCTCGATCTCTCAGCACACCGGAACACACACTACACAGGGCCGCTGTGCAGGCAGCCTTATATAGTGTGGGGCGTGTTCTAAACCCCCTGAGCCATAATTGGCCAAAGCCACCCTGACTTTGGCCAATTACAGCTCTCTCTACTGAAGGCGCTGTGATTGACCAAGCATGCGGGTCATAGTGCATGCTTGGCCAATCATCAGCCAGCAATGCACTGCGATGCCGCAGTGAATTATGGGCCGTGACGCGCCACGCGAATTTGGCGCGAACGGCCCATATCGTTCGCAATTCGGCGAACGGGCGAACAGACAATGTTCAAGTCGAACATGGGTTTGACTCGAACACGAAGCTCATCCCTAATGGTTAACCAATTCATCAATTCACCTCATTTTGGTGGTGTTTGATCACCTCTGCGGTTTTTATTTGCACTATAAACAAAAAAAGACAATTATGAAAAAAAAAAAAATTTTTTTTTACTCTCTGCTATAAAACATCCAATAAAAGAATGTAAAAAACAAATTTCTTCATCAATTTAGGCCAATATGTATTCTGCTACATGATTTTGGTAAACAAAAAAATGCCAATAAGCGAATATTGATTGGCTTGCGCAAAAGTTATCGCATCTACAAACTATGGAATGTTTTTATGGACTTTTTTTTTTACTAGTAATGGCGGCGATCAGCGATTTTTAGCAGGACAAATCGGACACTAATGCCGTGTACACACGGGCGGACTTTACGACCGGACTGGTCCGACGGGACGAATCCGTCGGACAATCCGACCCTGTGTGGGCTCCATCGGACCTGCAGCGGACTTTTTTCGGTCGAAAATCAGACGGACTTTAGATTTGGAACGGGTTTCAAATCTTTCCGACGGACTCGAGTCCGGTCGAAAAATCAGTTCGTCTGTATGCTGGTCCGACAGACGAAAACCGACGCTAGGGCAGCTTTTGGCTACTGGCTATCAACTTCCTTATTCTAGTCTGGTCATACGTCATCACGTACGAATCTGTCAGACTTTGGTGTGATCGTGTGTAGGCAAGTCCGTTCATTAGAAAGTCTGTCGGAAGTCCGTCAAAAGTCAGTTGGAAGTCCGTCGGAAAGACTGTCGGACCTTTGATGCCGAAAAGTCCGCCCATGTGTACAGGGCATTACTGCCATTTTTTGGGGACCAGTGACACTAAAACAGTGATCAGTGCTTAAAATATGCACTGTCACTATACTAACGACACTGGCAGGGAAGGGGTTAACGTCAGAGGGCGATCAAGGGGTTAAGTGTGTCCCTAGGGGGTGCTTTCTAACTGTGTGGGGAGGAGGAGCTTTGACTGGGGGGAAGGCAGAGATCTGTGTTCCTTCTTAGTAGAAACACAAGATCTCCATCTTCTCCTCTCACAGAACGGCGATCTGCCTTGTTTACATAGGCAGACCACAATTCTGTCTGCCTCGGGAACAATTGCTGGGTGTCGGCGGACATTGGGGTCCGCCATACCCGCTGATTGGCTCACACTGTGTCCAGTCATATCGGGAGCGGGTTGCCAGTGGCACGCGTGTGCGCACCGGGCTCAGAAAAAGAAATCACGTACAGGTACGTGATTTAGCGCTTCAAGCCTGCCCTGCCGCAGTATATGACGATCAAAGGGGGGCGATTAAAGGGTTAAGTGTGTCCCTAGGCCTAGGGGGTGCTTTCTAACTGTGTGGGGGGAGGTGCTTTGACTGGGGGAAGGCAGAGATCCGTGTTCCTGCTTAGCAGAAACACAAGATCTCCATCTTCTCCTCTCACAGAACGGTGATCTGCCTTGTTTACATAGGCAGACCGCAGTTCTGTCTGCCTCGGGAACATGCGCGTGGTTCCGGCAGACATCGGGGTCCTCCAGACCCACTGACTGGCTCCCGCTGTGTCCAATCACATCGGGAGCGGGTCACCAGTAGGGCGCACGTGCGCCCTGGGCCCGAAGAAAGGAAACACGTACAGGTACGTGATTTCGCGCCTAAGGTCTGCCCTGCCACAGTATGTGTATGTGGGCTGTCCTTAAGCGGTTAAGGGTGCTTCACAGCTGACAGCCTCCTAGCAACCAGGGAAGCTGCAGTTGTGTTGTGGAAATTGTTATGAATGTATGTTGTCAGATGTCCCCCAGTGTCAGTTTTGCTGTAATACGCTCATGTGAGGGGATTCACACATACAGACGTTGGTGGAAGACCATTGGCTGCGAAAACCTTCCTGTGGATACGGCAGATCTGTTTGCTCTTTTAGGGATGTTAGTTTATGCCTCACCAAGAGACTGGCCACCTCATGGAGACTGCATTAATGACTCCGAGCGGACATGTCTGCGTACATGGGAACTATAGCAAAACTATATGAAAATTATGGCACACTGAGCCATGGTTTTGTACGGTTCACATCACTGGTAGCAGTGGGAGTGTGCACGCGGTCGTGTTCAAAGCCATGGTTTTGCACACCACCATCTGCACACGTCACTACTGTATTCCTATTTGAATGTATACATGTCTTTGATTGGTTCTGTATTTAACCCTGTTGGAAGGGTTTCTGAATTCACATCCTGTGTTACATCCTTATATGGTCATTTCCTCTGTGTTGTCCATTTCCTGTGATGTCATGATGTATTGAGGGAGTGATTGGATGTTGTAGCCATCACTTCCTGTTTGTCATAGCTTTTGTGATGTTGTAAAAATAAAAGGGCTGGCTGGCTGAGAAAAGGCAGCCATGCTGGGATGAGAACGTAAGAGTGTGGTGATGTTTACTGGGGAATGGGGAACCAGAGGGGAGACATTCGATCGAAAGGTACGTTATATCATTAAGACGGAAATGGGTGCTTATTAGCACATGAGATATGGCTGTGTGCATAGCTTACAGCCAAATTTCCATAACAGTGGGTGGAGTCTGATGGGAAATCTGAGACACTAGTCCCCCATCAGATCCGCCCTCTCTTTGTAATTGACAGCAGGCAGTGGACGGATTCTATAGCCAATAGCAGGTTTTCTATTGGCTAAGGATCTGCCCACTGTCTGTTGTCAATCACAAAGGGAGCGATCCCGATAGGGAAGTAGCTTTTCAGCTTCCCCATCAGGCTCCACCCTGATACGAATCTCCGCCATGGCTGCACTGTCTGAGTGACAGCTTCACTCAGGGGAAGCTCAGCTGTACCGAGGATGGCCTTATAGACATTCCGCACGCAATGTGCGCCCCCCCGTGTCTTAGACACCCTTTATGAATTCCTCTGTGCAAGTACAGAAATATACCTGCAAGCTATACATTTCCCTGTCCTGCTCTCCCCTGCTAGACTACAGAATGGCTCCCCCTCTCCTTATCTCCAGGGGCAGCCCATCCATTGTGGGCGCACGGGCGCGGCCTCCCCTATCCACCACCGCCGTCCTCCCTATCCAATCCCCCAGGCCCCTTTCAGGATGCCGGATGCATAGATTCCAACAGCGAATAAATATTTGCTGTTGAAACACTGACCCTCAATCCTGGCAATCAGAAGTGGGTGTGAGACCCGTTTTCTGCATGGTCGAAAAGAGAAGACTTCCGATTGGCTGCCAAGGAGGGGAGAGGAAATGGAAGCCACCGCAGCCGTGATGACCCACGGAGAGCAGGAGAACAGGAGGCCTCCGCCGCCAAGCAGGGGAAGTCGCCGGTGATGGGGTAAGTGCTACCAACGGACTGACCGACCGGTGGGGTGGCATACTGTTTTCTGCCCCCCCAAAAAATGTTTTCCACCGGCCGCCACTGATTACACTTATACAATATGGCCAAAATGATGAACAGTAGAGAACTTTTTTACTGAGGAACAAACAGACAGTTCTCAAAGACATCTTCCACACACTTTCCTGTACGCAGTTCTCTAGTGCCCCTGAATAGTGCCTCATGAGGTGGTCATACATTAGGCAGATGGCAAAGTCCATAAAGAGTCCTTCTCAAGGCAAGAGTCCATGTTAGGCAGTAAATGTACAAGTGGTAGCTTAAGTTTATGTGCGTCCATTAGTTCCGGACCCCAATGGGAACCCCGACTGGGATCCCCCCCAGGCGGGAGTTCAGTCTGACAGCATCACAGCTACATTTTGGCAGTCTTTTTGCTAATCATCTCCTCTGGGCAATAATAAGCCCCTATTTATATGGTATGATCTACAGGGGCAAAACCTTCCTGAAAAGAGCAGGAAAACATGGCCAGCAGCATTAACCCTTAATTCTCAGGAAGCACCAGCTCTGCAGGTCAACCTAAGGACACAGTGCAACAAGTCTACATTGTAAAAAATTTGTTTTAACACATAGTTGACCTGATTAACCTCAGAGCATGAACACAGCAGAAGAAACTTTTTCACACTTCAAAATCACCTGCTTACAAACCACTGACACTGCTTTATGAAAAAGTCTACATGAAAAAAATACCCTCACTGGTCTTGTATTCCAGTTATCTCGTTATACAAACACAGGCAACCATGAAATCAAATACGATGGGGATTTGCATGTCTCGTCTCTTCATCTCTCTGTACTAGATCTGTGTAATCATTTATTTCATCCACTGACACTGATCTGGAGAGTCTACCAGAAGAACCTCTCGGACAAAAGAATGTGGCCGGTAGCAGATATAATTAGACTTGTCCCCATTTTCTTCAACTTGGTGTCAGGACTGACTCTGAATTCCTACATAGTCGTTATGTATTTCTGGGAATGGAGGAAGAAAAAAGGCTTCAATGTGCCTGACAGAATCGTCCTCTTGTCGTCTCTCACCGGGATCGTCTTCCAAATCACTTTCTCCATTGAAGTTCTGAAATTTGACTTTGGGTCTCACTCATCACAGAGCAAATCACTTCAAATTTATATTGTTGTTTTTAACATTTTTCTGATGAATGAGAACCTCTGGAACACGGCTTGGCTTTCCATCTATTACTGCCTGAAACTGGTCAAGTTTTCCCACCGCATTTTCCTTCAGTTACAGAGAAGATTGTCCTCTTCTATCACACAGATACTTGGGGTCTCCTTGGTGGGATTATTCTTCATAACTCTTCCACTTCCTTGGACCTTGCAAGTAGATCACAAAATAATCAAAGATCCATCTGGAATGAACTATACACTTTCATATATTGATATGGATGTTCAATACAGTCCCCTCTATATAGTGCTTGGTTCTCTTCTCCCCTTCCTTCTGATCTTCATCTGCATTGGGCTCAGTGTGAGGTCTCTCCTGAGTCATGTCCACCAGATCCATCACAATTCATCTCAGTTCAGTTCATCTCCACAACTAGAGGGTCACCTCCGAGCAGTCAGGACCATGATCCTCCAGGTCTGCCTCTGCTTGGCTCTGTATCTGACTTTCTGTAACAATCTCCTGTTTCCCATCAACACAGAAACCGTTGTTAATGTCGTGTTTTTTACAATCATTACATCTTACCCTTCTTTTCAAGCTGCCATCTCAATCCAGGGGAACCCTAAGTTAAGAAACAGACCCCCAACTCGTGATACGGCCATTCCCATCACATAGTGTATCTGCCTATCTGTAGATAGTTCCTAGGTGTATCTTATATCTCTTTTATTATTTTTCTTTTATACTGCATTCCATCCCTCCTTTCCCTTTTCCCTTTGCACAGAGCTCCGTCTTCCAGGTATTAGCTGTTGGTGGATATCAGATTATTTTCACCTGAAATAAAAATGAGGCAAAGAGAATTTTCAGATCAGTTCTATTGGTTTGTGAAAAGGCCAAAATTATCATCTCCACGAAAAATGTGTCAAAGTAGTGAGCTGGACTACTATAACTAGACACCATGGAATCAGGCTGACTTAAAGACCCCATTGACGTATAATAAATACATAAAGGAAAGCTCCAGCCAAACAACTAAATAACACTTTAAATAAATGTATAGAAAATAATTGTAACTAAAATTTGGAGTCCCTGGGTGAACCACTTTCTTACTCCTAATTTTGACACTTCTTTACTAAGACCTTGGTAACTATATAACTTTGTTTTGAATAACTGATAAAAAGATACTCTGTACATATTGTTACTAAGAAATCCCCGGAAACCTCTACTAATCCAGACTTTTTTGTTTTTTTCTTCTTATCTTTACTTTCCTTGAATTCTTTTCTTTTCTCCTTATTCTATCCTGTCTTCTCCTATTTATTTTTACATAACAAAATGGTAGAGAAACATTCACTTTTATAATGTTTAATTATAATACAATAATAGATAGTAAGCTCTAATGTTCTATTATAAATAACTGAATCTCGTGGTAATTAATATTATTTCTTTATTACATATTACTCAAAGTTAAAAGCTTAACAACTTTTACATTTTTGGTTGCTCGTGATTAAATAATTGTTAAAATTGATTGTAACACCTTCGTCTTTGTAAAACATAAAGCCAATTTAAGTCTTTCATTGCTTGTAAATACAAGAAATACTAAGACCTGATATGTAAATTCAACTAATGTTACCATTTAATGTAATCAATATTTTGTTAATTGTACCAATGTTTATATTTTCAAAATCAATAAACAAATTTGACAAGAAAATAATTGCAAGTTGTATAGAATAATATATAGAAGTTTTCCCCCCAATTACCATTACAGTGACAATGGTGTCACCGGTAGATGTGGGCAAGCGGTTCGGGCCAAACAAACGTTCGGCCCGAACATCGCCCGTTTGGGTGTTTGCCAAACACCCAAATTTTCTGTGCACTCAGGGGGATGTTCGCCCGCCAAGCACACAGTCAATTGGTTGCTAAGGGGCAGGGCTGGGAATCTGGCCGCTGCATCCTTAACAACGGATGAGTCATCAGCTGTCAGCGGACTTCCCTGCTGACAGCTGAATGGAAGAAAAATACAATGCCGAATTCGCCAGCAATAGAATTTTTTTTTAAATGGTGTGAGGATCCCCCCCCCCCCGCCCCCCAATCCATACCAGGATCTTTGGGTCTAGTATGGGATTTAAGGGGGACCTCACACCAAATGAAAAAAAAATGGTGTGAGGATCCCCCCCCAATCCATACCAGGATCTTTGGGTCTAGTATGGGATTTAAGGGGGACCTCACACCAAATGAAAAAAAAATGGTGTGAGGATCCCCCCCCCCCAATCCATACCAGGATCTTTGGGTCTAGTATGGGATTTAAGGGGGACCTCACACCAAATGAAAAAAAAAATGGCGTGGGGTCCCCCCAAAATCCGTACCAGACTGTTGGGTCTGGTATAAATTTTGAGGGAAACCCCCACACCAAAATAAAAAACAAATATGGTGTGGGGTCCCCCCAAAATCCATACCAGAGTCTTATCTCAGTATGCAGCAAGGCAGGCCAGGAAAGAGGGAGGGGATGAGCAAACACCCCCCTCTTGAACCATATCAGGCCACATGCCCTCAAAACGGGAGGGGTGCTTTTGAGCAGGGGGGGACTCTGTTCCCCCCACCCCATAGCACCTTGTCCCCATGTTGATGGCAACAAGGGCCTCTTCCCCACAACCCTGGGTGTTGGTTGTGGGTGTTTGCGGACGGGGGGCTTATCGGAATCTGAAATCCCCCTTTAACAAGGGGGCCAGTAGATCCCCGCCCCCCACCCTATGTGAATGAATATGGGGTACATTGTTCCCCTACTCATTCACCAAAAAAAAAAGTGTCAAAAAAGAATTAAAGCCAGGAGGCAGTTTTTGACAATTCCTTTATTATAAAAATAAAAAAGACAATGGCATCGCCCTCTTGGAACATCATCGATCCAGCAAGCACCGGTCAGCGATGTCACAAGGGGGCAGTGCCATCAGGTGACATCACCAGGTGGCCCTGCTCCTTACCTATTAAAGAAGTGTCAGATGGCAGAGCAGGCAGTCAGCCGTTTGCCACTAGTAGGGTTTTTTTTGGGTCGAGCGGGCCTCGTGATTGACCGTTGATCTAAATCGGGGGACATTGTTTTTTTTATTTATTTTAATAAAGGAATTGTCAAAAACTGCCTCCTGTCTTTATTTCTTTTTGACACTTTTTTGGGGGGTAAATGAGCAGGGGTACAATGCACCCCATACTCATTCACATAGGGAGGGGGCTGGAATCTGGGGGCCCCCTTGTTAAAGGGGGTTTCCAGATTCTGATAAGCGCCCTGCCCGCAGACCCTGACAACCATCACCCAGGGTTCTGGGGAAGAGGTCCTTGTCCCCATCAACATGGGCACAAGGTGCTCTGGGGCAGGGGGGCAAGCACCCCCTCATGTTGAGGGTATGTGGTCTGGTATGGTTCAGGGGGGGCACTTGCTTGACCCTCCCTATCCTAGCCTGCCAGGCTGCATGCTCAGATAAGGGTCTGGCATGGATTTTGGGAGGTGACCCCACACCATTTTATTTAAAATTTTGGTATGGGGTTCCCCTTAAAATCCATACCAGACACAAAGGGACTTGTATGGATTTGGTGGGGACCCCCACGCTTTTTTTTTCTATTGCAGGGAAATTGGTTTGTTTTTTATTTTTTTTTGCATTGTTTGGGGGGAAAAATCATTTTAAATGTATTTTTTTTTTTATTTAGAAATGTCATTTTTGCTGCAGCAGGTTCTATACACACTACAGATGCTCCACTTTCCAGGCAGACTTAGGGAACCCCCAGGCACTATATTTAAAGGATTTTTTTCATTTTTATTGTTTCACTAAATTGTTGCTCTTTAAAAAAATTATATGTAAAAAAAATGTTTGCATTGATACATGTCCCCCAGGGCAGTACCCGGGCCCCCTTACCATTTTTATGGCCAATTACTTGCATATAAGCCTTCAAAATGGGGACTTTTCCTTTTTCATGTTCAGGTCCCATGGACTTCAATGGAGTTTGCGGCTCTGGGCAAGACTTTTTCCCTCTTTGGGAGTTCTAGTGCAAACCAAACGGAGGGGGGGGGGTGTTCGGCCCATTACTGGTCACGAGACAAGAAGTAAGGAAGAAGAAAAGCCCTGGATTTCAGTAAAAACCTGACAGGGGTTCAATCCTCCTCCATTCCATGCAAAGCTGAAAACAGTTTTGGCTATAGATACACTTTAATATCATGCAGCCAGTGAAGGCTGATGGATGTGTCAGATTATCAATGAAAGGTGACTATTGGTCCATTCATTCAAGGACAAGAGGTCACCGGGGTCGGGAAGGAGAACCTTAAGGACCCCTTTGCTACTTAACATTACATTACTAGCCCTTAAATCCAACCTGTGAGGAGGGTGGTAGGTTCAGATTGACCAATCACTAACACAGCCAATCCAATCAGCATATTCCTTCACTAGAGGTTGATCATTTGGTTGACTTTTGCTAAGTAGGGATGGCCGCATGCGGATCAAAGTTCAGCCCGTCCCTGCTGAACTAAACACAAACCCCTGTGTCTGAAGTGACCTCTGTGCCTCCTGTGACCCCCCTGTGACTCCTACCCTGTTTCTCCGAAAATAAGACCTAGCGTGATTGTTGGTGATGGCTGCAATATAAGCCCTACCCCCCCCCCCCCAAATAAGCCCTAGTTAAAGTCCTTGTAGGTCTTATTTTCAGGGTAGGACTTATTTTCGGGGAAACAAGGTAGGGCTTATTTGGGGGGTAGGGCTTATATTACAGCCATCACCGACAATCACGCTAGGTCTTATTTTCGGGGAAACAGGGTATGAATCCTAGTGTACCCCAGAGCCCCCTGTGCCTCCAGTGATCCCTGTGTCTCCTATGGATCCTAGTGCACCCCAGAGCCCCCTGTGCCTTCAGTGATCCCTGTGTCTCCTATGAATCCTAGTGCACCCCAGAGCCCCCTGTGCCTCCAGTGACCTCTGTGTCTCCTATGAATCCTAGTGCACCCCAGAGCCTCCAGTGACCTCTGTGTCTCCTGTGACCCCCCCGTGACTCCTATGAATCCTAGTGCACCCCAGAGCTCCCTGTGCCTCCAGTGACCCCTGTGTCTCCTGTGACCCCCTGTGATTCCTATGAATGCTAGTGCACCCCAGAGCCCCCTGTGCCTCCAGTGACCCCTGTGTCTCCTGTGACCTCCTGTAACTCCTATAAATCCTAGTGCACCCCAGAGCCCCCTGTGCCTCCAGTAACCTCTGTGTCTCCTCTGACCCCTTGTGACTTCTATGAATCCTAGTGCACCCCAGAGCCCCCTATGCCTCCTGTGACCCCCTGTGACTCCTATGAATCCTAGTGCACCCCAGAGCCCCCTGTGCCTCCAGTGACCTCTGTGTCTCCTGTGACCCCCTGTGATCCCTATGAATCCTAGTGCACCCCAGAGCCCCCTGTGCCTCCAGTGACCTCTGTGTCTTCTGTGATCCCCTGTGACTCCTATGAATCCTAGTGCACCCCAGAGCCCCCTGTGTCACCCAGTGACCTCTGTGTCTCCTGTGACTCCTATGAATCCTAGTGCACCCCAGAGCCCCCTGTGCCTCCAGTGACCTCTGTGTCTCCTCTGACCCCCTGTGACTTCTATGAATCCTAGTGCACCCTAGAGCCCCCTGTGTGTCCAGTGACCTCTGTGTCTCCTCTGACCCCCTGTGACTTCTATGAATCCTAGTGCACCCCAGAGCCCCCTGTGTGTCCAGTGACCTCTGCGTCTCCTCTGACCACCTGTGACTTCTATGAATCCTAGTGCACCCCAGAGCCCCCTGTGCCTCCTGTGACCTCTGTGCCTCCTGCCCCCCTGTGACTTCTATGAATCCTAGTGCACCCCAGAGCCCCCTGTGTCTCCAGTGACCTCTGTGCTCTCCTCTGACCCCCTGTGACTTCTATGAATCCTAGTGCACCCCAGAGCCCCCTGTGTGTCCAGTGACCTCTGCGTCTCCTCTGACCACCTGTGACTTCTATGAATCCTAGTGCACCCCAGAGCCCCCTGTGCCTCCTGTGACCTCTGTGCCTCCTGCCCCCCTGTGACTTCTATGAATCCTAGTGCACCCCAGAGCCCCCTGTGCCTCCTGTGACCTCTGTGCCTCCTCTGACCCCCTGTGACTTCTATGAATCCTAGTGCACCCCAGAGCCCCCTGTGTCTCCAGTGACCTCTGTGTCTCCTCTGACCCCCTGTGACTTCTATGAATCCTAGTGCACCCCAGAGCCCCCTGTGCCTCCTGTGACCTCTGTGCCTCCTGTGACTCCCTGTGACTCCTATGAAACCTAGTGCACCCCAGAGCCCCCTGTCACCCAGTGACCTCTGTGCCTCCTGTGACCCCCTGTGATCCCTATGAACCCTAGTGCACCCCAGAGCCCCCTGTGCCTCATGTGACCTCTGTGCCTCCTGTGACCCCCTGTGACTCCTATGAATCCTAGTGCACCCCAGAGCCCCCTGTCACCCAGTGACCTCTGTGCCTCCTGTGACCCCTATGAATCCTAGTGCACCCCAGAGCCCCCTGTGCCTCCAGTGACCTCTGTGTCTCCTCTGACCCCCTGTGATCACTATGAATCTTAGTGCACCCCAGAGCCCCCTGTGCCTCCAGTGACCTCTGTGTCTCCTGTGATCCCCTGTGACTCCTATGAATCCTAGTGCACCCCAAAGCCCCCTATGCCTCCAGTGACCCCATGTGATGCCTATGAATCCAAGTGCACCCCAGAGCCCCCTGTGTCACCCAGTGACCTCTGTGCTCTCCTCTAACCCCCTGTGACTTCTATGAATCCTAGTGCACCCCAGAGCCCCCTGTGTCTCCAGTGACCCCTGTGACCCCCTGTGATTCCTATGAATCCTAGTGCACCCCAGAGCCCCCTGTGCCTCCAGTGACCCCCTGTGATTCCTATGAATCCTAGTGCACCCCAGAGCCCCCTGTGCCTCCAGTGATCCCTGTGTCTCTTTTGACCCCCTGTGACTCCTATGAATCCTAGTGCACCCCAGAGCCCCCTGTGTCTCCAGTGACCCCTGTGACCCCCTGTGATTCCTATGAATCCTAGTGCACCCCAGAGCCCCCTGTGCCTCCAGTGACCCCTGTGTCTCTTTTGACCCTCTGTGACTCCTATTAATCTTAGTGCACCCCAGAGCCCCCTGTGTCACCCAGTGACCCCAGAGCATTCTGTGTCATCCTATGATTCCAATGTGGCCCTGAGCACCTCTGTGATCCCTACATCTCCACACAGGTACACTCTTGTCATTTCCTGGACTATCAGTCTCTCCCTCCTGATCCCAGTCCATTACACAAGGGGGAGATATCTTGTCCCATAATCCCCTGCACCCCATGTCCCTCAGTAAAGCAGATCTCTTTTGGACCCCGCTCATTCACTGACTCAATGGATGTAACTGATTGGAATTATGGAAAATGTTAACTCACCTTCCCAACCCAGGCCAATTCTCTTTCAGGTGGTTTCTTCTCCTCATTACCTATAATTGCCCTCCATCTCCAGCACAGGTGATTTCCATCTTAGAGGGCGTTTTTGGAGCTACTATGAGAGCAAATTAAATGTGGAAAATGTTCTGATTAATTTAATGTAATACACAAGGTACCTACAGTGCCTTGAAAAAGTATTCATACCCCTTGAAATTCTCCTCATTTTCTCATGTTACAACCAAAAATGTAAATATATTTTATTGGGATTTTATGTGATAGACCAACACAAAGTGTCACATAATTGTGAAGTGGAAGGAAAATGATAAATGATACAAATAAATATGTGAAAAGTGTGGGGGGAGGGGCATTTGTATGGCGCCCCCCGGAGTCAATACTTTGTAGAACCCCCTTTCTCTACAAGTCTTTTTGGGGATGTCTCTACCAGCTTTGCACATCTAGAGAGGACATTTCTGCCCATTCTTCTTTGTAAAATATCTCAAGCTCTGTCAGATTGGATGGAGAGCGTCTGTGAACAGCAATTTTCAAGTCTTGCCACAGAATCTCAATGTGATTTAGGTCTGGACTGTGACTGGGCCATTCTAACACATGAATATGCTTTGATCTAAACCATTCCATTGTAGCTCTGGCTGGATGTTTCGGGTCGTTGTCCTGCTGGAAGGTGAACCTCCGCCCCAGTCTCAAGTCTTTTGTAGACTCTAACAGGTTTTCTTCTAAGATTGTCCTGTATTTGTCTCCATCCATCTTCCCATCAACTCTGACCAGCTTCCCTGTCCCTGCTGAAGAAAAGCATCCCCACCACATGATGCTGCCACCACCATGTTTCACGGTGGGGATGGTGTGTTCAGGGTGATGTGCAGTGTTAGTTTTCCCCACACATAGCGTTTTACTTTTAGGCCATAAAGTTGAATTTTGGTCTCCTCTGACCAGATCACCTTCTTCCACATGTTTGCTGTGTCCTCCACATGGCTTCTCACAAACTACAAACAGGACTTCTTATGACTTTCTTTCACCAATGTCTTTCTTCTTGTCACTCTTCCATAAAGGGCAGATTTGTGGAGAACACGACTAATAGTTGTCCTGTGGACAGATTCTCCCACCTGAGCTGTGGATCTCTGCAGCTCCTCCAGAGTTACCATGGACCTCTTGGCTCTTCTCTGATGAATGTTCTCCTTGCCCGGCCGGTCAGTTTAGGTGGACGGCCATGTCTTGGTAGGTTTGCAGTTGTGCCATACTCTTTCCATTTTCCGATGATGGATTGAACAGAGCTCCGTGAGATGTTCAAAGCTTGGGAGATTTATTTATAACCTAACCCTGCTTTATACTTCTCCACAACTTTATCCCTGACCCGTCTGGTGTGTTCCTTGGCCTTCATGATGCTGTTTGTTCACTAAGGTTCTCTAACAAACCTCTGAGGGCTTCACAGAACAGCTGTATTTATTCTAAGATTAAATGACACACAGGTGGACTCTATTTACTAATTAGACGAAGGCAATTGGTTCCACTAGATTTTAGTTAGGGGTATCAGAGTAAAGGGGGCTGAATACAAATGCCCCCCCCTCCCACTTTTCACATATTTATTTGTATCATTTATCATTTTCCTTCCACTTCACAATTATGAGCCACTTTGTGTTGGTCTATCACATAAAATCCCAATAAAATACATTTACGTTTTTGGTTGTAACAAAATGTGGGAAATGTCAAGGGGTGTGAATACTTTTTCAAGGCACTGTACATGACGTTTTCTTCATGACACAACCAGTGGATGTAAAGTTGAGGACACGTCTCTGGACTGACCCACATTTGGATTATCCAGCGATAAATGAGAAGTATAAAGATCGGTGGATCTATCTGACAATTTTTTTCCTTTAACAGTTCTCCTACATGGGCAATTTATCAATTTTTTTGCACACATTGCAAAATCAGCATTTTTTTTTTTTTTTTGCTAGAACCCCCAAACATGACCCAGGGAATAAAATGGCGGCTGTTGATGTGTTTTATGTCACACAATCATTTTGCAGCTGTTGCAAACACAAATAAACTTAAAATTAATTTGGCGCACCCAAACACAGTATAATACATCATTTGCTGTACAATATAACAAACGATGTCGTGCGGAGTAAACAGATACAAAACATGAATTAGAAATTGCGCACACCTGAGAAATGTCAGCAAACGACGGCACCTAAAATCATCCAAAAGTGACGCATCAGTTTTTAGAGTGAGGCCTGGTCCATGCCGTGTGGGAATCATACAAGGTTTGCTGTGTTTCCCCCGCATCGTATTGCACTCCAAAGCAATCACATTGGCGCCTATGCGATCGGCTGCGGGTGTCAATGTTCAATCAATGACACCCCAAAACAGATTGCAAAATGCAGTGCGATTGCCAGAATTGCATCACATGGGTGTTCACATGGGGGATTCCGATGCAGATCACCTATGCGGATCACATGCGGGGTTTTCCATGCACCCGTGTGAACCCAGGCTTAATCATTAATCATCGCCCTAGAATTATTGTAATCACCCCGATATTCGCAGTGATACCTCCCATTTGTGGTGCAATCACTGTTTACATATGAGTGCAGGACCTACATGCATGTTTGCGTGTAGGAGTGGGGGAGGGGGGGTTGGTGTTAATTTTTTCATTATTTTTATTTACATACTTTTTTCATTTAACTTTATTGCTATTACAATGGGGCAAACAGGCGCCCTATGTGATAAGTTTGGGCTGGTGACAGGTGCTCTTTATGGAGACATCAGGAGTCTTGTAAACCCTCTCTGATATCTACCCCGGGGGTGGACTAATCATTTGGGTACAGAAGGGACTGCAGAGCAGTGACAGGGCTAAGGAGTCTTTTTCTCTCTCTCTCTCACCCCCTCTTTCTCAACCTCCTTGCTCTCACCCCCTCTCTATCACTCCCCTCTCTTACCCCCCCTCTCTCATTCTCTCCCACACCCCCCTCATATAACTCCCCTCCCACATCCCTCTCTCACCTCCCTCTCCCTCCCCCCTCTCTCTCACCCCTTTCTCACTCTCTTACCCCCCTACTCTTGCCCATCTCACTCTCACCCACCCTCTCTCTTTCTCTCCTCTCTCTCACCCTTTTTCTCTCTCTCCCTTCTCTCGCATCCCCTCTCTCTCATCCCTTTCTCTATCCCCTACTGTTTCTCTCTCTACCCTCTCTCTCTCTCCCCCTCTTTCCCTCACCCCCTCTCCTCTCTCTCACCCCCTCTCTCTTCCTCTTTCTCTCTCTCCCTTCTCTCTCACCTTTCTCTCCTTTTTCTCACCCCTCTCTCACTCTCTTCCCCCCCTACTCTTCCCCACCTCTCTCTCATCCCTCTCTCCCCCTCTTTCTATCTCTCCCTTCTCTCTCACCCTCTCTCTCCGCTCTCCTCTTTCTCACCCATCTCTCACTCTCTTACCCCCTACTCTTGCTCACCTCTCTCTCACCCACTCTCACTCCCTTCTCACTCTCTCTCTCTCACCTCCCCTCTCTCACCCCTGTCTCCCCCTCTTTTTCTCTCTCTCCCCTCTCTCTCATCCCCTCTCTCTCACCCCTGTCTCCCCCTCTTTTTCTCTCTCTCCCCTCTCTCTCATCCCCTCTCTCTCACCCCTTCTGTCTCCCACCCCCAACCCCCTTCTCTCTATCCTCTTTCTCTCTCTCCCCTCCCACCCCTCACTCTCTCCTCTCTCTCACCCATCTCTCCCCACCTGTCTCTCTCACTCTCTCACCCCCTCTCTCCTCCTCTCACCCCCCTCTCTCCTCTCTCACCCCCTCTCTCTCTCAACCCCCTTTTCCTCTCTCTCTTCCCCCTCTCTCTCTCACCCCTCTCCCTCCCCCTTCGCTCTCTCTCACCCCACTCTCCCCTCTCTCTCATCCCCTCTCTCTCACCCCTTTTGTCTCCCTCCCCCAACCCCCTCTCTCTACCCTCTTTCTCTCTCTCCCCTTCTCTCTCCCCTCCCACCCCTCTCCTCTCTCTCTCCTCTCTCTCCTCTCTTTCTCCTCTCTCTCACCCCTCTCTCACCCCTCTCTCACCCCCCTCTCTCCTCTCTCGCCCCCTCTCTCTCTCAACCCCCTCTTTCCTCTCTTGCCCCCTCTTTCCTCTCTTGCCCCCCTCTCTCTCTCACCCCTCTCTCTCACCCCACTCTCTCCTCTCTCCCCCCTCTCTCACCCCCTCTCTCTCACCCCTCTCTCACTCTCTCTCCCCCCTCTCTCACCCCCTCTCTCCCCCCCTCTCACTCTCTCTCACCCCCCTCTCTCCTCTCGCTTTGATCCTCCCTCTCTCACTCTCTCTCTCTCTCACCCCTCTCTCTCTCAACCCCCTCTTTCCTCTCTCCCCCCTCTCTCTCTCCCCCTTCTCTCTCCCCTCTCTCACCCCCTCTCTCCCCCCTCTCTCACCCCTCTCTCACTCTCACCCCCTCTCTCCCCCCTCTCTCACCCCTCTCTCACTCTCTCTCACCCCCTCTCTCCTCTCGCTTTGACCCTCCCTCTCTCTCGCCCCCCCTTTCTCCCACCCCCCCTTTCCTCTCTCCCCTCTCTCTCCCCCCTCTACCCCTTCTCTCTCTCTTGCCCCCTCTCTCTCCCATCCCTGTTCTGTGATGAACGTATTTTATGTGGGTAGTGCAATATGTAGCTAGGGCTTGAGTGTGGATGGGACACAGGGGGCCCCATGAGTTGTCAGTCAACCCCTGTCCTCCAAAATAGCTTACCAGGCACAGATTGTTCTTAATTATCTGCTTTTGTGGCTGTAACAGCCAGGAAATGACAGCTCTAAACAGGAAGTGACTAAATCATTGTTGCTTCCAGGTTCATTCATCACAGAGGTGAATGGCAAAAAGATGTGCCTCCATCTCCTCTGTGGGGAGACATCCAAACTGCTAACTGTGGTCTTGTGCTTCCCGGGGAGGAACAGAGGGATGTAGAACCCACGTGGGCAGCAGTAGGAGGGGGGCAACCTATAGAGAGCTTTTGAAATTGATTGTTGTCCTTATTACTATTATTAAGAAAGTTGGTCATCAGCTGAAAAAACGATATCAGGATCGTGGCCGCAGCCCTAGACATGATGTAACCAATTGCCAAAAGGATGTCTTAATAAGTATGTTGGTTGTTAAGCGGTTAAATGCTAAAAAATTGAAATCCTCCCCAGTCTTGCACAGTTGTACCATTTCTCTCCCAGACTGAAATTGCTTCCTCTGATTTCACCTCAGCATACAGGCTCATATACCAGGACTCAAAAGTCCTGAGTTACTAGCCAGGTACCAAGGGTTACTAGCCAACAGTTACCTCACCTGACCCCTACCCTGCCCCGAATTCTGCCCCTAAACATGCCCTCATAAATTATCTCATGAAATTACACTTAAATGTTTTATGCATAATTAAGTCATAAAAATAAATATTAACAACAACTTCACCTGTGTCCATCAATGTTTCTTCACCTGTGTCCACCATGCAGCCTAGAGGGGACTATGTAATTGGGGGCTCTGTGATGGGGACTGTGTAATTGGGGGGCTCTGTGATGGAGGACTGTGTGATTGGGGGCTCTGTGATGGGGGACTGTGTGATTGGGGGCTCTGTGATGGGGGACTATGTGATTGGGGGCTCTGTGATGGGAGACTGTGTGATTGGGGGCTCTGTGATGAGGGACTGTGTGATTGGGGGCTCTGTGATGAGGACTGTGTGATTGGGGGCTCTGTGATGTGGACTGTGTGGTTGGGGGCTCTATGATGGGGACTGTGTGATTGGGGGCTCTGTGATGGAGGACTGTGTGATTGGGGGCTCTGTGATGGGGGACTGTGTGATTGGGGGCTCTGTGATGGAGGACTGTGTGATTGGGGGCTCTGTGATGGAGGACTGTGTGATTGGGGGCTCTGTGATGGAGGACTGTGTAATTGGGGGGCTCTGTGATGAGGATTGTGTGATTGGGGGCTCTGTGATGGTGGACTGTGTGATTGGGGGCTCTCTTATGGGGGACTGTGTAATTGGGGGGCTCTGTGATGGTGGACTGTGTAATTGGGGGGCTCTGTGATGGGGGACTGTGTGATTGGGGGTTCTGTGATGTAGGACTGTGTGATTGGGGGCTCTGTGATTGGAGACTGTGTGATTGGGGGCTCTGTGATGGGAGACTGTGTGATTGGGGGCTCTGTGATGGGAGACTGTGTGATTGGGGGCTCTGTGATGAGGCTTGTGTGATTGGGGGCTCTGTGATGAGGACTGTGAGATTGGGGGCTCTGTGATGGAGGACTGTGTGATTGGGGGCTCTGTGATGGAGGACTGTGTAATTGGGGGGCTCTGTGATGGTGGGCTGTGTGATTGGGGGCTCTGTGATGGGGGACTGTATGATTGGGGGCTCTGTGATGGAGGACTGTGTGATTGGGGGCTCTGTGATGGAGGACTGTGTAATTGGGGGGCTCTGTGATGAGGATTGTGTGATTGGGGGCTCTGTGATGGTGGACTGTGATTAGGGGCTCTCTTATGGGGGACTGTGTAATTGGGGGGGCTCTGTGATGGTGGACTGTGTAATTGGGGGGCTCTGTGATGGTGGACTGTGTGATTGGGGGCTCTGTGATGAGGACTGTGTAATTGGGGGGCTCAGTGATGGTGGACTGTGTGATTGGGGGCTCTGTGATGAGGACTGTGTGATTGGGGGCTCTGTGATGAGGACTATGTGGTTGGGGGCTCTGTAATGGGGATTGTGTGAATGGAGGCTCTGTGATGGTGGAGTATGGGATTGGGGGCTCTGTGATGGAGGACTGTGTGATTGGGGGCTCTGTGATGGGGGACTGTGTGATTGGGGGCTCTGTGATGGAGGACTGTGTGATTGGGGGCTCTGTGATGGGGGACTGTGTGATTGGGGGCTCTGTGATGGAGGACTGTGTGATTGGGGGCTCTGTGATGGAAGACTGTGTGATTGGGGGCTCTGTGATGGAGGACTGTGTAATTGGGGGGCTCTGTGATGAGGATTGTGTGATTGGGGGCTCTGTGATGGTGGACTGTGTGATTGGGGGCTCTCTTATGGGGGACTGTGTAATTGGGGGGCTCTGTGATGGTGGACTGTGTAATCGGGGGGCTCTGTGATGGGGGACTGTGTGATTGGGGGCTCTGTGATGGAGGACTGTGTGATTGGGGGCTCTGTGATGGAGGACTGTGTGATTGGGGGCTCTGTGATGGAGGACTGTGTAATTGAGGGGCTCTGTGATGAGGATTGTGTGATTGGGGGCTCTGTGATGGTGGACTGTGTGATTGGGGGCTCTCTTATGGGGGACTGTGTAATTGGGGGGCTCTGTGATGGTGGACTGTGTAATCGGGGGGCTCTGTGATGGGGGACTGTGTGATTGGGGGCTCTATGATGTAGGACTGTGTGATTGGGGGCTCTGTGATTGGAGACTGTGTGATTGGGGGCTCTGTGATGGGAGACTGTGTGATTGGGGGCTCTGTGATGGGAGACTGTGTGATTGGGGGCTCTGTGATGAGGCTTGTGTGATTGGGGGCTCTGTGATGAGGACTGTGAGATTGGGGGCTCTGTGATGGAGGACTGTGTAATTGGGGGGCTCTGTGATGGTGGACTGTGTGATTGGGGGCTCTGTGATTGGGGACTGAGTGATTGGGGGCTCTGTGATGGAGGACTGTGTGATTGGGGGCTCTGTGATGGAGGACTGTGTAATTGGGGGGCTCTGTGATGAGGATTGTGTGATTGGGGGCTCTGTGATGGTGGACTGTGATTGGGGGCTCTCTTATGGGGGACTGTGTAATTGGGGGGCTCTGTGATGGTGGACTGTGTGATTGGGGGCTCTGTGATGAGGACTGTGTAATTGGGGGGCTCAGTGATGGTGGACTGTGTGATTGGGGGCTCTGTGATGAGGACTGTGTGATTGGGGGCTCTGTGATGAGGACTATGTGGTTGGGGGCTCTGTGATGGTGGACTATGGGATTGGAGGCTCTGTGATGGGGATTGTGTGAATGGAGGCTCTGTGATGGTAGAGTGTGGGATTGGGGGCTCTGTGATGGAGGACTATGTGATTGGGGGCTCTGTGATGGTGGACTGTGTGACTGGGGGCTCTGTGATGGTGGACTGTATGATTGGGGGCTCTGTGATGGGGACTGTGTGATTGGGGGCTCTGTGATGGTGGACTGTGTGATTGGGGGCTCTGTGATGGGGACTGTGTGATTGGGGGCTCTGTGATGGTGGACTGTGTGATTGGGGGCTCTGTGATGGGGGACTGTGTGATTGGGGGCTCTGTGATGGTGGACTGTGTGATTGGAGGCTCTGCGATGGTGGACTGTGTGATTGGAGGCTCTGCGATGGTGGACTGTGTGATTGGAGGCTCTGTGATGGGGACTGTGTGATTGGGGGCTCTGTGATGGGGACTGTGTGATTGGGGGGCTCTGTGATGAGGACTGTGTGATTGGGGGCTCTGTGATGAGGACTGTGTAATTGGTGGCTCTGTGATGGTGGACTGTGTGATTGGGGGCTTTGTGATGATGGACTGTGGGATTGGAGGCTCTGTGATGGTGGACTGTGTGATTGGGGGCTTTGTGATGATGGACTGTGGGATTGGAGGCTCTGTGATGGGGACTGTGTGATTGGGGGCTCTGTGATGGGGACTGTGTGATTGGGGGGCTCTGTGATGAGGACTGTGTGATTGGGGGCTCTGTGATGGTGGACTGTGTGATTCGGGGCTCCGTGATGGAGGACTGTGTGATTGGGGGCTCTGTGATGGTGGACTGTGTGATTGGGGGCTTTGTGATGATGGACTGTGGGATTGGAGGCTCTGTGATGGGGACTGTGTGATTGGGGGCTCTGTGATGGTGGACTGTGTGATTGGGGGCTTTGTGATGATGGACTGTGGGATTGGAGACTCTGTGATGGTGGACTGTGTGACATAATAATATTAATGAAAGTTTTAATAATAATTGTATTTACAACTGATGGGGGCTCTCATGTATAGGGGTCCTCTGATGTGATAGGGGCACTCTGACTCATAGGGGACTCTGATGTAAAAAAAAGGTTGAGAAAAGCGATGAATGATGACTTGACAACCCCTAGACGAAAACAAGATGTCCTGCGTGATGATCCTGCCCTTCGTAACTGGCAACTCCCAATCATGACCATATTTGGTTAATGATGTCACACGACATACCTGTAGGCTTTTTTACTATGTGAAACAAGTAAGCATGCGGGTCGGGAAGTTAATACTCTAGTCACTGTGATACCACTGCTAAAAAATGAATACAATGGCAATAATGAAAAATAAATATTATGACTTCAAGCTGAGCAGCCAGATGTTCGGTGTGGGCGGATAGGCCAAATTCGGGCATTTTGTTTGCTCATTCAGAGAACCTCAAACAACGAGACTTTGAGTTGAATCCTCCATTGACCCAGAAAAGGAGTTTACCCCTACTTGCCATAACAGTTTGGGGAAGATTCCATAAAGACCTAGTTTGACTTGTGTGGTGTGGAGGAACTCAAGTGGCCTGCACAGATCCCTGACTTCAACCCTATTGGATAACTTTGGTATGAATTGGAACACCAATTGCGGTCCCATTTTTTCCGACATCAGTACTTGGCCTGAAAAGCCTTCCAAAAAGAGTGGAGACTGCAATAACCACAAAAGATTGAATGATCACCTCTACATTCCCATGGTTCTGGAATGAGATGTCCAAGAAGCTGATATATATGTGATGGTGATGGTTTCTCAAACTTTTGGCTGTATAGTGTATCTATAAAACAACATCAGTTTGACTTGGGGAGTTGGTGGAATACCCAGTCAGCAAGTCAGCAATAATGCTCTAGCTGACTGTCCCAGCATGGATTCTCAGACTTCCTTTAGACCCCGCAGGCTAAAGTAGTTTCTAGCAAGCAGTAGTTCTTCAGCACCAGGTACACAAGTTCAGCAAAGGCCAGTGGAGAGTCTAGTGTAACTTCTTTGTCCTCTTTTGTCTCACAACAGAAACAGCATAGATTAGGTCTTTAATCTGGTACAGCAACTAAGACTTTGAGGCCCAGAGGGCTTGGAACCACCACAAGGTCCCGGCTCAGATTAGATCCCCAGACTCCAAATAGACCCTTCCAGAAGCTTGTCCAGCATGTTTATCAAAGACTGGCCAACCCTGGCCAACCCACTAATGGCCAACTCTTTAGGAAATGGCCAAATGACAAACATTATTCTCTGCTGTACCACTAACATAACACTCTAAAAGGTTCCAACAGAATCTGGCAGATGTCACAACACGGAAACTTCAGAACACAACAATCTGAAAGAGACTTTTGGAAAATGGAAAATTAAAGTGCACATTAGGCAGGTTAAAGGGAACCCACCTCTACAGAATTTGTTACAGAACAATGAGAATATCATAAAACATTGAGACGACTTTCTGAAAAAGTCTACATGAAAAAAATCCTGTCTGCCAATAATAGTCAGCTTCTCAGACTGTCCCAGTTATAGGTTTCTCTGGTCTCGTATTACACTTATCTCACTATACAAACACAGGTAACCATGAAATCAAATATTATAAGGATTTGCATGTCTCGTCTCTTCATCTCTCTCTGTACTAGATCAGTGTAATCATTTATTTCATCCATTGACACGGATTCGGACAGCCTAACAGCCAAAGCTCTCTGACAACAAACGCAGCAAGAATGTGGTCAGTTTTAGATATAATTAGACTTGTCATCATTTTCTTCAACTTGGTGTCAGGTCTGACTCTGAATGCCTACATAGTCACTGTGTATGTTTGGGAATGGAGGAAGAAAAAAGGATTCAATGTGTCTGACAGAATTGTCCTCTTGTTGGCTCTCATTGGGATCGCCCACCAATGTTCTTTCTCCATCGAAGGTCTGAATTTCTACTTTGGGTCTTATTTACCACATGAAAGAGGACTTAATATTTATGTCTTTGTTTTTCACATTTTTCTGATGAATGAGAACCTCTGGAACACGGCTTGGCTTTCCATCTATTATTACCTGAAACTGGTCAAATGTTCCCACCACATTTTCCTTCAGTTACAGAGAAGATTGTCCTCTTCTATCACACAGCTTCTCATAGTCTCCTTGGTGGGAGTATTCTTCATAACTCTTCCACTTCCTTGGACTTTACAATTACATTACAAAAACATCATCAAAGATCCATCTGGAATTAATTTTACATATCCGTATATTGATATGGATGTCAGATACGTTCCCCTCTATATGGTGCTTGGTTCTCTTCTCCCCTTCCTTCTGATCTTCATCTGCATTGGGCTCAGTGTGAGGTCTCTCCTGAGTCATGTCCACCAGATCCGTCACAATTCATCTCAGTTCAGCTCATCTCCACAACTAGAGGGTCACCTCCGAGCAGTCAGGACCATGATCCTTCAGGTCTGCCTCTGCTTGGCTCTGTATCTGGCTGTCTGTAACAATCTCCTGTTCTCCATTAGCATAGGAATCATTGTTAAAATGATGTGGTTTACAATCCTTATAAGTTATCCTTCTGTTCAAGCTGCCATCTCAATCCAGGGGAACCCCAAGTTAAGAAACAGACCATCGGCTCGTGATACGTCCATGGGCAGCAAATAGTGTGTCTGCCTATCTGTAGCCAGTTCCCGAGATCGATCTTATATCTCTTATTATTTGCTTTCTTCTATACTGCATTCTAATCCTCCTTTCCGTTTGCACAGAGCTCCATCTTCAAGGTATTAGTTGTTGGTGGATATCAGATTATTTTGACCCTAAATAAAAATGAGGCAGAGAGTATTCTCAGATCAGTTCTCTCAGCTTGTGAAGTGGCCAAAATTATCATCCCCATGAAAAATGTGTCAACATGGTGATATCATGGAATCAGAATGATCTGAAGAACTCATTGACGTATAACGGATACATAAAGGGAAGCCCCAGCCAAACATCTAAATAGGCAGTTGAATATACCAAAATGTCCACCCAATTACCATTCCAGTGACAATGGTGTCACCAGACAGGAAGTGAGGGAAAAGGGGAGCCCTTGATTCCAGTAAAAATCTGACAGGGATTCAATCCTCTCCCATTCTATCCAAAGCTAAAAAAAAATGCTCTGGCTATCTGGCTGCCGATCACCCAACAAGCTCAATTCAAAATACTAACAAGAACTTACAAAGACATCCACAAGTCGGCCCCCAGCTACATCACTAACCTAGTCTCAAAATACCAACCAAATTCTTTTCTTCAATACTCCTAAGAGCTCCTACTCTCCAGCCCTCTCGTCATCTCCTCCCATGCTCACCTCCAGGACTTCTCCCGAGCCTCTCCTATCCTATGGAACTCCCTACCCCCATCTGTCCAACTATCTACTACTCTGTCCACTTTTAGACCTCTGTAGCCTCTGTGAATCCTGCATCTGCAGTGACCTCTGTGACTTCTGTGTCTCCTCTGTTTCCAGGGACCTATGTGACTCCTGTGTCTCCAGTTATTTCTGTGACCCCTGTGGCTCCTATGTCTCCAGGGACCTCCTGTAAATCCTATGAATCCTAGTGCACCCCAGAGCCCCCTAAGTGACCCAGTGACCCCAGAGCATTCTGTGTCGTCCTGGGATTCCATTGTGCCCTGAGTACCTCTATAATCACTACTTCTCCACACAGTCACAGGTACACTCCTGTCATCTCCCGGACTGTCTCTCCCTCCTAGTCCCAGTCCATGGCACAAGGGGGAGAGTTTTTGTCCCATAATCCCCAATGTCCCTCAGTAAAGAGTACCTCCCTTGGATCCCTCTCATTTACTGACTCAATGATCACAACTGATTGGAATTATGGCAAATGTTGACTCACTCTCCCAACTCAAGCCAATCTCCTTTTGGGTGGTTTCTTCTCTTTATTACCAATAACTGCTAATAAACACAAGGTACCTACACAATGTTCTTTTCATTAAACAACCAGCGGATGTAAAGTTGTGGACACGTCTCTGGACAGACCCACATTTGGATTGTCCAAAGATAAATGAGAAATATAAAGATCGGTGTATATATCTCCCCGGATTTTATTGTCTGGAGATCAGGAAACCAGATTCACCCCGAGTCCTGAAATCTTCAAGATGGACTGAGGATGAAAAAAAGATTTTTGAAACCCCCCTTCATCTTCCCTTCTGTTTTATTATTGGGGTGTTGATTTTTAGTTTGGTGATGTTTTTGCATATAGTGTGTGATTTTTGTTATTATTCCCATTATCTATGATGTGGGGGGTGTAGGGGATGTGTGTGTTTTCTCTTCTCAATGACTATTGGTGGATGGGTGAAGCTTTCACTGATGGAACTCTCCAAAACCTTCATTGTGTGTTATTTCTTTGTAGAGGTGGTTGTGATAAAATTAGACATTAAAGTTATTTAGTTATTTATACAGTAATAGGGGTGGTTGTGTCTCCTTATCTGGCGATAAAATTCAGATAACAATGGGTCAAGAGTCTGAGTTTTATTTATTCCCATATATGATGAAAAGTTACATTTAGGGCTAGTTTACACTGGCTTCAAAACATGGCTTCGGGCAGGCTTTGTTAAAGCTCTCTGAACGCCAGTCAAAGCCCCTGTCACTAAATAAAATGGTTAGCTTACAGTCCTGTTTACACCTTGCTTTTGCTTGGTGCTTTGATGAGGCTTTGGGGGGGTTTGATGAGGCTTTGGTGGAGCTTCGATGGGGCTTTAATGGGCCTTTGGTGGGCCTTTGGTGGGGCTTCGATGGGGCTTTGATGGGCCTTTGGTGGAGCTTTGGTGGGGCTTTGGTGGAGCTTGTATGGGGCTTTGGTGGAGCTTCGATGGGGCTTTGGTGGAGCTTTGATGGGGCTTCGATGGGTCTTTGGTGGGGCTTCGATGGGGTTTTGATGGGCCTTTGGTGGGGCTTCGATGAGGCTTTGGTGGAGCTTAGATGGGGCTTTGGTGGAGCTTCGATGGGGCTTCGATGGGCCTTTGGTGGGGCTTCAGTTAGGCTTTGGCGGGGTTTCAGGGGGGCTTCAGGGGGGCTTCAAGCAAGCTTTGCCATAGACTTGGGGTATAATTTTTGAACCGAAGCCGAAGCAAAGCAAAGCATAAGCAAGGTGTAAACAGGACTGTAAGCTAACCATTTTATTTAGTGACAGGAGCTTTGACTGGCGTTCAGAGAGCTTTAACAAAGCCTGTCCAAAGCCTTGTTTTGAAGCAAGCATAAACTAGCCCTCAATGTAACTTTTCATCATATAAGGGAATAAATAAAACTCAATTTTGAAGCAAGTGTAAATGAGCCCTTACTACTTTGTGTCCCCAATCCAGATCATGGATTCCGCCATTTCCAGGTCCGTATCCCAGACCCAGTTTTATAATAATAAATGAACCCTTGTGAGCAGCTATGGAAAAGTGTGAATCAAAAAAATATAACAAACATAATATATTGTGAATCGATCGTACACTACACCCCCCCGATATGTGTGTGCTACAATAGTATATAAACAGTAACCTCTGCCACGCTTCACTAATACTATGAACAACTCAGTGTATGAAATTCACCTCATCAATATCCAAAGAACAATCTTTTATACCATACTCGAAGAACAGTAAAGTAAATAAGTGGGACTTTAGAAGTGCCAACACACCTCTCAGAATGAATATTGCTACACATTTAGAGATAAAAAGTTTTTTCATTATTACAAGTCTCATGAAAAAGGACAAACTTCTCATCCATATCTCGTGGTCATGCCCCATCATCCAAAAGTTCTGGAGCGTTGTCCACAACATAACCTCAAGGGTCTCTACCCTCACATTAGAATTTTCTCCTTCCCAATTCCTCTTACACCCCACCCCTATACCCAAACGCTCTTACTTCCAATCTCTTGCTATGCACATGTTAAACCCTGCTAAGCTAGGTGTCCCAACCTTGTGGGGCAAAACCCATCCCCCCTCAATCAAAGAATGGTTTCGGAGACTTGACAAAATCGCTGAAAATAGAAGAGCTTTTAGCCATCTCCCATGACAACGTCTGAAAACACACTACTTCCTGGTCTTGTTGGTCGCATTTTAGAACCAACCACTGAATATATTCAAACCATGGACCCCAAACCTAAATGAATAGGGAAAATACCCAGGGTTTCTCTTCTTTTTTTTTTACCTCACAACAAACTACCCTATATAACTTTCCGGGGATAATTGAGGTCGGATAGACTGTAAACCAGGGCCAGATAGGAGGCATATGTCCCCCCCCCCCTGTTTTGGTCTACCCCGCCCATATCCCCTGCCGCTCTCACATCCATCTTCTCCCCTATTCCCTACCCCTCTTTTCAATCCCTTCTCCTCCCTCTTCTGTCTCACCACCCTCCTTACCATACCTCATTATCACCCCAAACCGACCAACGTACCTAACCATGGCTGTCAACAGGTCTGTCAACCATGGAAACCCCCCCCCCCCGCAAAGTCATATATAAATACCACCCTATGTAATCTGAAGACTATTCTCATCCACTACTAGACAGAGAATCCCCTAAACAATCTCTCTTATTTCAAGAAATCAACTCAATTCACAACACAGTCAACTCCGAGACACATGAGACTTTTCTAAAAACAGGTCCCTTTGGGCCTACAAGTCACAAAGTTCTTTAATACTCACCATATAACTTCTACTACTCCTTTGTATCTCCTTAAATGCATTATAGCGTTCCTATATAAATTTTTGTCATTATATTTGGGTTAAACGATGAACCACAGTTACGGTTATGGTATGCATGAATATCTTTAGGCCGTTCTCTTTTCAGAAGAGGAGATTAAGGGGGGATATGATCTCCATGTATAAATACATAAGGGGGGATATGATCTCCATATATAAATACATAAGGGGGGATATGATCTCTATGTATAAATACATAAGGGGGGGGGGGATATGATCTCCATGTATAAATACATAAGGGGGATATGATCTCCATGTATAAATACATAAGGGGGGGATATGATCTCCATGTATACATACATAAGGGGGGATATGATCTCCATGTATAATACATAAGGGGGGATATGATCTCCATGTATACATACATAAGGGGGGATATGATCTCCATGTATAAATACATAAGAGGGGATATGATCTCCATGTATAAATACATAAGGGGGGGATATGATCTCCATATATAAATACATAAGGGGGGGATATGATCTCCATGTATAAATACATAAGGGGGATATGATCTCCATGTATAAATACATAAGGGGGGATATGATCTCCATGTATATATACATAAGGGGGATATAATCACCATGTATAATATATAAGGGGGGATATGATCTCCATGTATAAATACATAAGGGTGGATATGATCTCCATGTATAAATACATAAGGGGGGATATGATCTCCATGTATAAATACATAAGGGTGGATATGATCTCCATGTATAAATACATAAGGGGGGATATGATCTCCATGTATAAATACATAAAGGGGGGATATGATCTCCATGTATAAATACATAAGGGGGGATATGATCTCCATGTATAAATACATAAGGGGGATATGATCTCCATGTATAAATACATAAGGGGGGATATGATCTCCATGTATAAATACATAAGGGGGATATGATCTCCATGTATAAATACATAAGGGGGATATGATCTCCATGTATAAATACATAGGGGGGATATGATCTCCATGTATAAATACATAGGGGGGATATGATCTCTATGTATAAATATATAAGGGGGGATATGATCTCCATGTATAAATATATAAGAGGTTCATATAGTGAACTTGGTGTTGAGTTATTCCCCTTACGGTCATCACAGAGGACAAGGGGGCACTCTTTACATTTAGAAGAAAAGAGATTTCATACAGAAAGGTTTCTTCACAGTAAGAGCTGTGAAAATGTGGAATAGACAATTTTTATGATTGAACTAGATGGACTTGTGTCTTTTTTCAACCTGACTATGTAACTATGTCTAAATAAATGTCTGGTCTGAATTTTAAGGGGCTCCCCATGCAAAAAACATGGGGTCCCCACAGAATCCATCCCAGACCCTATTTTCAGTATGCAAATTTGCTGGCTAGGAAAAATTAGGGGCAGTGAGTGTGCAGCCCCACTCGAGGACTATCCCAGGCCACATCCTCTCAGCACATGGAGGGTACTTTTCCAGTGAGGGGGGAGAGGGGCACCTTGCAAAGCACCTTGTCCCATGTAGGTAGGACCAGGACCTCTTTCCTCCACTAGGTCACATCACTGGCCTTGTGGATGTAAGGGTCTCTGGGATGGGGGACATAAGGAATATCCAGATATTTACCCCCCAACCCCTAGTGAATAAGTAAGGGGTACATAGCAGATTTTTAAATTAAGTTAACTAAAAATAGTGCGATAAATAAACACACAGCATACATACTCTAAACGTCTTTGGGGCACTTGGCACACCATGGTGTCCAGTGGTGTAAATCCTTCACCAATCATGTTGTCCAGTAATGTAGATCCATTGTCAGTCTAGATAACTGTCTCTCAGCCTGGGTGCCATGGTATGTCATTTGGATTCCCTCTGGGTGGTCACAGGACCCAGTTTGCCCTAGATCAGTGTTATGAGATGCCATGGTGTGGTCAGGTCAGCGCTGTAACAACCAATGGTGCTAATCCAGGGCAGGCAACATGCAGGGCCACCCCCAGCATTCAGAAGAAGGTGATATCTTGCCTGCTCTAAATCTGTACCACCTACCACCCTCTGCTTTGCTGCTGCAGCCAGAAGGTAAGTCTCTGATGTGAAGAAAGGACTGTGTGATTGGGGTGGTCTCTTTGTGGAGGGACTGTGTGATCGGGGGTTTCTGTGATGGGAGACTGTGATAGGGGGCCTTCTGTGGTGGGAGACTATGTGATTGGGGGCTCTGTGATGGAGACTATGTGATTGGGGGCTCTGTGATGGGGGACTGTGTAATTGGGGGCTCTGTGATGGAGACTATGTGATTGGGGGCTCTGTGATGGGGGACTGTGTGATTGGGGGCTCTGTGATGGGAGACTGTGTGATTGGAGGCTGTGTCATGGAGGACTGTGTGATTGGGGGCTCTGTGATGGTGGACTGTGTGATTGGAGGCTGTGTCATGGGGGACTGTGTGATTGGGGGCTCTGTGATGGAGGATTGTGTGCTTGGGGGCTCTGTGATGGGGACTGTGTGATTGGGGGCTCTGTGATGGGGATTGTGTGATTGGGGGCTCTGTGATGGAGGACTGTGTGATTGGGGGCTCTGTGATGGGGGACTGTGTGATTGGGGGCTCTGTGATGGGGACTGTGTGATTGGGGGCTCTGTGATGGAGGACTGTGTGACTGGGGGCTCTGTGATGGAGGACTGTGTGATTGGGGGCTCTGTGATGGTGGACTGTGTGATTGGGGGCTCTGTGATGGGGGACTGTGTGATTGGGGGCTCTGTGATGGGGGACTGTGTGATTAGGGGCTCTGTGATGGGGGACTGTGTGATTGGGGGCTCTGTGATGAGGACTGTGTGATCGGGGGCTCTGTGATGTGGACTGTGTGATTGGGGCTCTGTGATGGGGGACTGTGTGATTGGGGGCTCTGTGATGTGGACTGTGTGATTGGGGCTCTGTGATGGGGGACTGTGTGATTGGGGGCTCTGTGATGTGGACTGTGTGATTGGGGCTCTGTGATGTAGGACTGTGTGATTGGGGGCTCTGTGATGTAGGACTGTGTGATTGGGGGCTCTGTGATGAGAACTGTGTGATTGGGGGCTCTGTGATGGGGGACTGTGTGATTGGGGCTCTGTGATGTGGACTGTGTGATTGGGGCTCTGTGATGGGGGACTGTGTGATTGGGGGCTCTGTGATGTGGACTGTGTGATTGGGGCTCTGTGATGGGGGACTGTGTGATTGGGGGCTCTGTGATGTGGACTGTGTGATTGGGGCTCTGTGATGTAGGACTGTGTGATTGGGGGCTCTGTGATGTAGGACTGTGTGATTGGGGGCTCTGTGATGAGAACTGTGTGATTGGGGGCTCTGTGATGTAGGACTGTGTGATTGGGGCTCTGTGATGTGGACTGTGTGATTGGGGCTCTGTGATGTAGGACTATGTGATTGGGGCTCTGTGATGGTGGACTGTGTGATTGGGGCTCTGTGATGTGGACTGTGTGATTGGGGCTCTGTGATGAGAACTGTGTGATTGGGGGCTCTGTGATGGGGGACTGTGTGATTGGGGGCTTTGTGATGGGGGACTGTGTGATTGGGGCTCTGTGAAGGGAGACTGTGTGATTGAGGCTCTGTGATGAGGACTGTGTGATTGGGGGCTCTGTGATGGTGGACTGTGTGATTGGGGGCTCTGTGATGGTGGACTGTGTGATTGGGGCTCTATGGTGTAGGACTGTGTGATTGGGGGCTCTGTGATGAGGACTGTGTGATTGGGGGCTCTGTGATGGGGATTGTGTGATTGGGGGCTCTGTGATGAGGACTGTGTGATTGGGGGCTCTGTGATGTAGGACTGTGTGATTGGGGGCTCTGTGATGGGAGACTGTGTGATTGGAGGCTCTGTGATGGGGGACTGTGTGATTGGGGGCTCTGTGATGGTGGACTGTGTGATTGGAGGCTCTGTGATGAGGACTGTGTGATTGGGGGCTTTGTGATGGGGGACTGTGTGATTGGGGGCTCTGTGATGGGGGACTGTGTGATTGGGGGCTCTGTGATGAGGACTGTGTAATTGGGGGCTTTGTGATGGGGGACTGTGTGATTGGGGGCTCTGTGATGGGGGACTGTGTGATTGGGGGCTCTGTGATGGGGGACTGTGTGATTGGGGGCTCTGTGATGGGGGACTGTGTGATTGGGGGCTCTGTGATGGAGGACTGTGTGATTGGAGGCTCTGTGATGGGGGACTGTGTGATTGGGGGCTCTGTGATGGAGGACTGTGTGATTGGAGGTTCTGTGATGGGGGACTGTGTGATTGGGGGCTCTGTGATGGAGGACTGTGTGATTGGGGGCTCTGTGATGGGGGACTGTGTGATTGGGGGCTCTGTGATGGGGGACTGTGTGATTGGGGGCTCTGTGATGTGGACTGTGTGATTGGGGCTCTGTGATGGAGGACTGTGTGATTGGAGGCTCTGTGATGGGGGACTGTGTGATTGGGGGCTCTGTGATGGAGGACTGTGTGATTGGGGGCTCTGTGATGGGGGACTGTGTGATTGGGGGCTCTGTGATGGAGGCCTGTGTGATTGGGGGCTCTGTGATGGAGGACTGTGTGATTGGAGGCTCTGTGATGGAGGACTGTGTGATTGGAGGCTCTGTGATGGGGGACTGTTGATTGGGGACTCTGTGATGGAGGACTGTGTGGCTAAGCTCTCCATTGACCTGAATAAGAAGCTCACTTGTACTTGTGGTAACAGTTTGGGGAAGGCTTGTCTTGTTTTTATCTGCTGTGTCCCCTCAGGGGGGATTTTATCTATCTTTCTATACCATTTTCACTGTCTCTGGGGCTGGAAATAAAGCTATCAGTGGTGGGACATCATCAATCAGTGCCCAGGGTGAAGATGCCAAATTGCACCCCCCCTTCCAAAACGCTAGAGTTACCCCCAGCATTGATGTTAGTGGACACAATATTAACCCCTAGCATTGATGTCAGTGGATGCCATAATATATCCCAACAAAAGTATCAGAGGACGCATTAATAACTTCCAGCATTGATGTCAGTGGATGCCATAATAACTCCCAGCATTGGTCCCCATGGACACCATAATAACTGGTTTCAGTGGACAGCATAATAACTCCCAGCATTGGTGTCAGTGGACACCATAATAACTCCCAGCATTGGTGTCAGTGGACACCATAATAACTGCCAGCATTGGTGTCAGTGGTTCCATAATAACTCTCAGCATTGGTGTCAGTGGACACCATAATAACTCCCAGCATTGGTGTCAGAGGACGCCATAATAACTCCCAGCATTGGTGTCAGTGGACAACATAATAACCCCAACACAGGTAACAGATGACGCCATAATAACTCCCAGCATTGGTGTCAGTGGACAACATAATAACTCCCAGCATTGGTGTCAGAGGACGCCATAATAACTCCCAGCTAGGGATGAGCTTCGAGTTCGAGTCGAACTCATGTTCTACTCGAACATTGGCTGTTCGCAAGTTCGCCGAACAGCGAACAATTTGGGGTGTTCGCGGCAAATTCGAATGCCGCGGAACACCCTTTAAAAGTCTATGGGAGAAATCAAAAGTGCTAATTTTAAAGGCTTATATGCAAGTTATTGTTATAAAAAGTGTTTGGGGACCTGGGTCCTGCCCCAGGGGACATGGATCAATGCAAAAAAAAGTTTTAAAAACGGACGTTTTTTCAGGAGCAGTGATTTTATTAATGCTTAAAGTCAAACAATAAAAGTGTAATATCCCTTTAAATTTCGTACCTGGGGGGTGTCTATAGTATGCCTGTAAAGGGGCGCATGTTTCCCGTGTTTAGAACAGTCTGACAGCAAAATGACATTTTGAAGGAAAAAACTCATTTAAAACTACCGCGGCTACTGCATTGCCGACAATACACATAGAAGTTCATTGATAAAAACGGCATGGGAATTCCCCACAGGGCAACCCCGAACCAAAATTAAAAAAAAAAAATGATGTGGGGGTCCCCCTAAATTCCATACAAGGCCCTTCGGGTCTGGTATGGATATTAAGGGGAACCCCAGCCAAAATTTTAAAAAAAAATTGACGTGGGGTTCCCCCTAAATTCCATACCAGACCCTTCAGGTCTGGTATGGATTTTAAGGGGAATCCCGCGCCAAAAAAAAAAAAAAAAACGGCGTGGGGTCCCCCTAAAAATCCATACCAGACCCTTATCCGAGCACGCAACCTGGCAGGCCGCAGGAAAAGAGGGGGGGACGAGAGTGCGGCCCCCCCCCCCTCCTGAACCGTACCAGGCCACATGCCCTCAACATTGGGAGGGTGCTTTGGGGTAGCCCCCCAAAGCACCTTGTCCCCATGTTGATGAAGACAAGGGCCTCATCCCCACAACCGTGGCCGGTGGTTGTGGGGGTCTGCGGGCGGGGGGCTTATCGGAATCTGGAAGCCCCCTTTACCAAGGGGACCCCCAGATCCCGGCCCCCCCCTGTGTGAAATGGTAAGGGGTTACTTACCCCTACCATTTCACTAAAAAACTGTCAAAAATGTTAAAAATGACAAGAGACAGTTTTTGACAATTCCTTTATTTAAATGCTTCTTCTTTCTTCCTTCATCTTCTTCTTCTTCTGGTTCTTCTGGCTCTTCTGGTTCTTCCTCCGGCGTTCTCGTCCAGCATCTCCTCCGCGGCGTCTTCTATCTTCTTCTCCTCGGGCCGCTCCGCACCCATGGCATGAGGGGGGAGGCTCCCGCTCTTCTCTTCATCTTCTTCTTCATCTTCATCTTCTTCTTCATCTTCTTCTTCTTCTTCTTCTTCTCTTCTTCATCTCTTCTTCCTTCTTCATTTCTTCTGCGGGCCGCTCCGCATCCATGCATGGAGGGAGGCTCCCGCTGTGTGACGGCGTCTCTTCGTCTGACGGTTCTTAAATAACGGGGGGCGGGGCCATCCGGTGACCCCGCCCCCCCCTCTGACGCACGGTGAATTGACGGGACTTCCCTGTGACGTCACGGGGAATGCCACAGGGAAGTCCCGTCATGTCCCGTGCGTCAGAGGGGGGCGGGGTCACCGGGTGGCCCCGCCCCCCGTTATTTAAGAACCGTCAGACGAAGAGACGCCGTCACACAGCGGGAGCCTCCCTCCATGCATGGATGCGGAGCGGCCCGCAGAAGAAATGAAGAAGGAAGAAGAGATGAAGAAGAGAAGAAGAAGAAGAAGAAGAAGATGAAGAAGAAGATGAAGATGAAGAAGAAGATGAAGAGAAGAGCGGGAGCCTCCCCCCTCATGCCATGGGTGCGGAGCGGCCCGAGGAGAAGAAGATAGAAGACGCCGCGGAGGAGATGCTGGATGAGAACGCCGGAGGAAGAACCAGAAGAGCCAGAAGAACCAGAAGAAGAAGAAGATGAAGGAAGAAAGAAGAAGCATTTAAATAAAGGAATTGTCAAAAACTGTCTCTTGTCATTTTTAACATTTTTGACAGTTTTTTAGTGAAATGGTAGGGGTAAGTAACCCCTTACCATTTCACACAGGGGGGGGGCCGGGATCTGGGGGTCCCCTTGGTAAAGGGGGCTTCCAGATTCCGATAAGCCCCCCGCCCGCAGACCCCCACAACCACCGGCCACGGTTGTGAGGATGAGGCCCTTGTCTTCATCAACATGGGGACAAGGTGCTTTGGGGGGCTACCCCAAAGCACCCTCCCAATGTTGAGGGCATGTGGCCTGGTACGGTTCAGGAGGGGGGGGGGGCCGCACTCTCGTCCCCCCCTCTTTTCCTGCGGCCTGCCAGGTTGCGTGCTCGGATAAGGGTCTGGTATGGATTTTTAGGGGGACCCCACGCCGTTTTTTTTTTTTTTTTTTGGCGCGGGGTTCCCCTTAAAATCCATACCAGACCTGAAGGGTCTGGTATGGAATTTAGGGGGAACCCCACGTCAATTTTTTTTTTAAATTTTGGCTGGGGTTCCCCTTAATATCCATACCAGACCTGAAGGGCCTTGTATGGAATTTAGGGGGACCCCCACATCATTTTTTTTTTTTAATTTTGGTTCGGGGTTGCCCTGTGGGGAATTCCCATGCCGTTTTTATCAATGAACTTCTATGTGTATTGTCGGCAATGCAATAGCCGCGGTAGTTTTAAATGAGTTTTTTCCTTCAAAATGTCATTTTGCTGTCAGACTGTTCTAAACACGGGAAACATGCGCCCCTTTACAGGCATACTATAGACACCCCCCAGGTATGAAATTTAAAGGGATATTACACTTTTATTGTTTGACTTTAAGCATTTTTAAAATCACTGCTCCTGAAAAAACGGCCGTTTTTAAAACTTTTTTTTGCATTGATCCATGTCCCCTGGGGCAGGACCCGGGTCCCCAAACACTTTTATTGACAATAACTTGCATATTAGCCTTTAAAATTAGCACTTTTGATTATTCATGTTCGTGTCCCATAGACTTTAACGGTGTTCGCGTGTTCGAACGAATTTTTTTCCTGTTCGCATGTTCTGGTGCGAACCGAACAGGGGGGTGTTCGGCTCATCCCTACTCCCAGCATTGGTGTCAGTGGACAACATAATAACCCCAACACAGGTAACAGATGACGCCATAATAGCTCTCAGCGTTGGTGTCAGTGGACAACATAATATTATTATTATACAAGATTTATATAGCGCCAACAGTTTATGCAGCGGTTTACAATGTATAAGGGGGACAGCACAATTACAGTACAATACAAAAGGTATAGGAGGGCCCTGCTCATAGAGCTTACATTCTAAAGGGAGGGGGTGGTGGTACAAAAGGTAACAGCTGCAGGGTTCCATAATAACTTCCAGCATTGGTGCCAGTGAACGCCATAATAACTCCCAGCGTTGGTGTCAGTGGACACCATAATAACTCCCAGTGTTGGTGTCAGTGGATGCCATAATAACTCCCAGCATTGGTGTCAGTGGACTCCATAATAACTCCCAGCATTGGTGTCAGTGGATGCCATAATAACTCCCAGTGTTGGTGCCAGTGGATTTCATAATAACTCCCAGCATTGGTGCCAGTGGACTCCATAATAACTCCCAGCATTGGTGCCAGTGGACTCCATAATAACTCCCAGCATTGGTGCCAGTGGGCACCATAATAACTCCCAGCATTGGTGCCAGTGGACACCATAATAACTCCCAGCATTGGTGCCAGTGGACACCATAATAACTCCCCATAATAACTCCCAGCATTGGTGCCAGTAGACACCATAATAACTCCCAGCATTGGTGCCAGTGGGCATCATAATAACTCCCAGCATTGGTGCCAGTGGACACCATAATAACTCCCAGCATTGGTGTCAGTGGACACCATAATAATTCCCAGCGTTGGTGCCAGTGGACTCCATAATAACTCCCAGTGTTGGTGCCAGTGGACTCCATAATAACTCCCAGCGTTGGTGCCAGTGGACTCCATAATAACTCCCAGCGTTGGTGCCAGTGGACTCCATAATAACTCCCAGCGTTGGTGCCAGTGGACACCATATTAACTCCCAGCGTTGGTGCCAGTGGATGCCACAATAACACAGGTACCAGAGGACGCATTATTATTACCTAGCACAGGTGTCATATTATTAAATCCCCTCCACCACCTTGGTGGTCAGTGGCATTGAAATGTAACCCCTCCCATGACCAACAATGTGGTGGGAGGGGGGGTTAACTTTCACTGTCATTACCCGAATGCAGAAGGGGGTGGTGGGTTAAAATTTCACTGCCATGAGGGCCAATACAAGGTGGAGGGATGGGGGGCAACAACATGACTGGTCAAGAAAATAGAAATCAGTGATCCAGTCATGGGTGGGAAGGAAGACTGCAGTACTTGAAGTCATTGTAAAGACTGTTTTTTTTTTTTTGTTAAAATAAAGAAGAGGTTATACTTACCTGCTCTGTGCAAGGATATTGCACAGAACAGTTGCTTACCTCCTCTTCTGGAGTCCCCCACCAGAGCTTTCTTCTTCCCAGTGCCCTGCCCTGAGCAAGCCAGGTAGAGAGGGGGGCACCTGTGTGGGCACACTCCCAAGCCGGGCTGTGTGTGTTTTCATGCCATGCCCCCTGCTCCCTTATCACAGGATTGGACAGACATTCTCCTGTGAGACCAGGAAGAGAAGAAGTGGTGTAAGTGGTGGGGTGGCGCTGGATTGGTGAACGGTGCCAGGTGAGTGGTTAGGGGGGGGGGCTAGGGCAGGCAGGGGGTGTTTTTTACCTTAATAGAAGAAATGCATTAAGGTAAAAACGGTTTGGGTTTAGAACAACTTTAAGGTCCGTGAACAGTATTACATCCCCCATAGAATTAAATTCTGCATATAATAGAGGTGAGGGGGGTGGTGAAAAAAAAAGTTTCCATTCAAAATATTTCCCCTTTATTATTTTATAACCACTTGCCACTCGCAAGTTCAATATTTATGCAAAAATTATTTTTAAAGGATAAGTCCACCTTTCATAACATGTTACATGTTCCAGTTCTTATTCAGGGTGGAACATGTAACAGGTTATAAATGCACCGGCGTGTGCGGTGATGTCACATCCATGCCCCGCCCTGGAATTTTCATGCTGAGTGAAGAAAGGTTGTTTCTCATCTGTAATTCCCGGATTGGGTTCTGGAGGCTTTGAAGTTTTTGGGAGGGGAGAAACCTCCAACCCAGTGTCCATGTCCTACTAAGGACCTGCAGGCTGTGTGCTGCCTTTATAATAATAGGCTCGGTCATGGTTCAGGGCTTCCATTAGAAGGCAGGAGTGCTCCACCCGGAAGATAGGAGGTCCCTGCCCACAGGCCAGGGTGAAGGTCAGTGCAATCGGTGCATGTCTGCACCAACCAGGGTGAAAACTGGACTTAGAATTGCTGCAGTGATCAGTGAGCAATGTATGAACATTGTTGTGTTGTGGACTGAGAGTCTGTATTCTAGGCTGAGGGCTGTGTAGCCTGAGGTGAGCTTCTATCTAGCCAGGAGGGTGTTTTGGTTTGAACGCAGTGGGAAACTGAAACCTCTGCAATGGAGATTCTAATGTAAGGAACTTGCTTTAAATAAAATTGGCCATCAAGCCCTGAAAACACAGTTCCTGGTTGGCGTGAACTCACAATCAAGCTCTTTGTCAGAACCGGAATATGAACCCACAACCTCTGCTGCATCAGGTAGTAGCTCTTCTTGCTGAGCCACCTGAGATGCTGGACAGCTCCCTGTCTGATTCTATGGACTTTCTTGCCTTGTTTCGGGTGAACCTTGAACTCTTTGCTCCTCCCATGAACTTCCTGATTTAAACCAGGTCTCTGCACTTCCTGTTTACCAGATTATTGTGCTCTCCAGCTGATCTCTTACTCCTTTACATACCTGCAGCTGTCTTTTTCTCCACTACCCCTCATTGCCAACCTTTGGCTTGTTCATAGACTACTCTTCTGCTTGGTCCCAACTTGCAACCAACTGTTACTGAAGTTTGGCTTGTTTACTGACTATGATTCTGTTCGATCCCAATCTGCTTTATCTGTTACTGGACCCCAGCTTGGTTACCTCCTGGGTGGGGTGATCCTGAGGACTGCAACCTGGTACTAACACACAGCAAAACCCAGCTCCACCATCAGGAGCTCTGGTGGATACAGGTTAGTGATTAGACCCCTCACCTCAGGTGAGCCCATGTCATCTGTCAGGCTGAGCTGCTTGTATATTTATCCTGCTGGTCAGTGGGAGAATCTCTAAAGCTAAAGCTACTGGTCTACAAGCTGAGCCCTGACCATGACACTCTACATAAGCCTTCCTCAACCTTTTCAACACAGAGGAATCCTTGAAATAACTTTCCAATCTCAGGGAACCCCTCCTAGAAATTCCTCTATCTACAACTCGTGATACTTTAATGCGATGGTCAGGGGAAAGAATGCTCCTTACACTTGTGGTCACTGGGAAGAATTACCCCCCTTACAGATAGCTAAAAAAGATCAATGGTCTCAGTGGGAGCTTATCTGAGAGGCAGAAATTGCTCATTGCTCAAGAAACCCCTAGAAACCTCTTGAGGAACCCTAGGTTTTCAACGGAACCCGGGTTGAGAAATCCTGCTCTACGCCATTGAGTTACCTTCCCCAATATCACACTGCATGCTCCCAAAGAAGGTTCAAACCTTTGGCATCTCATCTTGAACACCGAATTCTAATATCATAGATATGAATTGGTGGTAAATGTTTAGGTGTAAGTATTCTTTCCACAGGACAAATCGGACAAATTTGAATTAATTTGGATTATGATGATAAATCTTTTTTTTTTGCACCATTTGTAACTTTTTAAATGAAGACCTAATGTTGGACTTTAAAAATATGTTGAAAAAAATGAGCCGACGGGTAACACAAATCTCCACCATGACTAGGATTACATGGAGCTCAGTACAGATCATTTGTATAAAGAAGAACATAGACATGAAGTACGATACGTCTCATAAAAATAACTCTCATTTCCATAAAGATGGAGGAGATCTTCACTGTGACTGTGAAATTGTCTCTCTGGATCGTGTTCTCCGATTGCCTGGAAAACCAAAGCCAGACTCATGTGATGGGTCCAGATTAACCCAATAAGAAAATTGTATAATTAAATATTTTTCACAATACCTCACTGAAAACACGGAGGCGCATTTTTAGAGGATGTGCAGACATATTTGCTCATTAACATTCACCCAAATTTAGAAGCAACTTTGTCATGCGTTCACCAGGTAAAAAAAAACTTGTTAACGTATGTTCCTTGGTAGGGATGAGCCGAACACCCCCCGGTTCGGTTCGCACCAGAACCCGCGAACGGACCGAAAGTTCGCACGAACGTTAGAACCTCATTGACGTCTATGGGACTCGAACGTTTGAAATCAAAAGTGCTCATTTTAAAGGCTAATTTGCATGGTATTGTCCCAAAAAGGGTTTGGGGACCCGGGTCCTACCCCAGGGGACATGTATCAATGCAAAAAAAACTTTTAAAAACGGACGTTTTTTCGGGAGCAGTGATTTTAATGATGCTTAAAGTAAAAAAAAAAAAAGTGAAATATTCCTTTAAATATCGTACCTGGGGGGTGTCTATAGTATGCCTGTAAAGTGACGCGTGTTTCCCATGTTTAGAACAGTCCCTGCACCAAATGTCATTTTTAAAGGAAAAAATCTCATTTAAAACTGCTTGCGGGTTTAATGTCATGTCGGGTCATGGCAATATGGATGAAAATCAGTTAGACAAACGGCATGGGTACCCCCCAGTCCATTACCAGGCCCTTTGGGTCTTGTATGGATATTAAGGGGAACCCCGCACCCAAATTAAAATAAGGAAAGGTGTGGGGCCACCAGGCCCTATATACTCTGAACAGCAGTATACAGGCGGTGCAAACAAGACAGGGACTGTAGGTTTGTTAAGTAGAATCTGTTTGTAATTTTGAACATTTTTAACGTGTTTAGCTCCAGCCAAAAAATCTTTGCTAAGCTTTTTGGAAAACATAGGGAAGGGTTATCACCCCTGTGACATTTGTTTTGCTGTCTTTCCTCCTCTTCAGAAGATTTCACCTCACTTTTTTGTCCCAATGAAAAATGTTTTTTGAAAATTTGGGTTTTTTTGTGGAACAAGGATTGGAAAGCATCAGTGGAAAGGAGAACTTGTTTTCCCATATTAACTCTTACAGGAGAGAATTTCCCTTCCTAGGGGTAGATTTCATCTCACTTCCTGTTGTCTCCTTCCGTTTGCAAGTAGGAGTCGTTTGTAAGTTAGATGTTTGAAAGTAGGGTCCTGCCCTATATACTCAGCAGAAATTTGGGCCTTAGGTGTTGCTGTGGCCACAACACTGTAAGCCCTCACAGGGCCCTGCTGTGAAATATTAGATCAAGAATTGTAATTACATGCCCCTGTTGAACAGGAGCTGAAAAATTAGGCCTTAGGCACTGGTGCTGGTGCCACAACACTGCAACCCCTCACAGATACTCTAGTTGGAACGCAGGAACGAGCCCTGCTGCAAAGTATTGCTTCAAAAATTGTAATTACACGCCCCTGTTAGACAGGGGCAGAAAAATTGGGCCTTAGGCACTGGTTCTGGTGCCACAACACTGCAACCCCTCACAGACACTCTAGTTGGAACGCAGGAACGAGCCCTGCTGCAAAGTATTGCATCAAAAATTGTAATTACACGCCCCTGTTAGACAGGGGCAGAAAAATTGGGCCTTAGGCACTGGTGCTGGTGCCACAACACTGCAACCCCTCACAGACACTCTAGTTGGAATGCAGGAACGAGCCCTGCTGCAAAGTATTACATCAAAAATTGTAATTACACGCCCCTGTTAAACAGGGGCTGAAAAATTGTGCCTTAGGCACTGGTGGTGGCGCCCAGAACCAAAAATGTTCTTACAAGCTATCAGCGTGATGATTGAGGAGGAAGAGGATAATTACTCAGGGATAGTCACTCAGCATCAGCATAGGCAGTCTTTGAAGGGATCTGAGATTTCAAAAAAAATTATTCGGTTACATCAGCATCAGGTGCTTGGTAGCTGGTGGTGATCCAAGACTCATTCATTTTTATGAAGGTCAGCCGATCGACCGAGTCGGTGGACAGACGCACCCTGTGATCGGTTACCACGCCTCCAGCAGCACTGAATGTGCGTTCCGAAAGAACGCTGGATGCAGGACAGGCCAGTAGCTCAATTGCATACTGTGCAAGCTCTGGCCAGTGATCCATCCTCAAGACCCAGTAACCCAGAGGATTTTCGGTGGGAAAGGTGTCCAAGTCTGATCTTGCCCCTAGGTATTCCTGCACCATGTAAAACAGACGCTGGCGATGGTTGCTGGAACCGATCATACCTTGGGGCTGCGGACCAAAAAATTGTCTGAACGCATCGGTCAGACGGCCACCTTCTCCACCACTCCTTCTTTGACTGACCGAAGCCTCAGCAACACGTTGTCCAGAAACAGGAGTTTGTAACCTCCCAGTCTCTGGGAATGTGTTGCACAGACCTTTCTGCAAGGCCTCCCGAAGATGTTTCATCCTCTGCTCCCTCTGCGATGGCAAGATAAGGTCCGCAACCTTACCCTTGTAACGTGGATCAAGGAGGGTTGCCAGCCAGTATTGGTCCTTCTCCTTGATACCACGAATACGAGGATCCTTACGCAGGCTTTGCAGGATCAGGGAGGCCATGCAGCGTAGGTTTGCTGAGGCATTCGGTCCGGAGTCCTCTGGGTCACTAAGAACGACATGGTCCGCAGCCACCTCCTCCCAGCCACGTACAAGTCCATGTGTTTCTTGGGACTGATCCCTTAAAGACTGCTGCTGATGCTGAGTGCCAGGCTCCACCTCCATACTGACACAATCTTCCTCCTCCTCCTCCTCCTCTTCCTCCTCGTCCTCTTCCTGTGTGATCGGCGGGCACGCAGGAACACTGTCTGGATAAAGGGGGCCTTGAGAGCTAAGGAAGTCCTCCTCTTCCTGCCTCTGTTCTGCCTCAAGTGCCCTGTCCATTATTCCACGCAGCGTGTGCTCCAACAGGTGGACAAGGGGGACAGTGTCACTGATGCATGCACTGTCACTGCTCACCATCCTCGTGGCCTCCTCGAATGGTGACAGGACAGTGCATGCATCCCTGATCATGGCCCACTGGCGTGGGGAAAAAAAACCAAGCTCCCCTGACCCTGTCCTGGTGCCATAGTCGCACAGGTACTCATTGATGGCCCTCTGCTGCGTGTGCAGCCGCTGCAGCATGGCCAACGTTGAGTTCCACCTGGTGGGCATGTCACAGATCAGCGGTTCTTGGGCAGGTTAAACTCCTTTTGGAGGTCCGTCAGCCGAGCACTGGCATTATATGACTGGCGGAAATGCACACAGACTTTCCTGGCCTGCCTCAGGACATCCTGTAAGCCCGGGTACCTGCCCAAGAACCGCTGCACCACCAAGTTAAGGACGTGAGCCAAACAGGGCACATGGGTCATTTGTCCCTGTCGGAGGGCAGAGAGGAGGTTGGTGCCATTGTCGCAAACCACCATTCCTGCCTTAAGTTGGCGTGGCGTCAACCACCTCTGAACCTGCCCCTGCAGAGCTGACAGAACCTCTGCCCCAGTGTGGCTCCTGTCCCCCAAGCACACCAGCTCAAGCACCGCATGGCATCTTTTGGCCTGCGTACTTGCGTAGCCCCTTGAATGGCTATGGAGCACCGCTGGTTCCGAGGAAGAGGCCATGGAGGAAGAAGAAGAGGAGGGGGTGGAGGAGAGAGGTGTGTCACAATCAGCATTTTGGAGGCGTGGTGGCGGAACAACCTCCAACACTACTGCACCTTGTCCTGCATCCTTCCCAGCTGCCAGCAGAGTCACCCAATGCGCCGTGAAACTTAGGTAACGTCCCTGTCCATGCCTGCTGGACCATGAGTCAGCGGTAATATGCACCTTACCGCTGACCGCCCTGTCCAGCGAGGCATGGACATTGCCTTCCACATGCCGGTAGAGAGCCGGAATCGCCTTCCGTGAGAAAAAGTGGCGTTTGGGTACCTGCCACTGAGGAACCGCACATTCCACAAACTCACGGAAGGGGGCAGAGTCTACCAACTGAAAAGGCAGCAGTTGAAGTGCTAGCAATTTTGCAAAGCTAGCATTCAACCGCTGGGCATGTGGATGGCTGGGAGCAAACTTCTTTCGGCGGTGCAGCAGCTGGGGCAGGGAAATTTGCCTGGTACAATCTGACGTCGATGTACCAAAAGCAGATTGCCCACAAGTACTTGGCTGTGACACACCTAATTCTACACCTTCATTCCTCTCACTGCAGGTCTCAGAGAGGACTGAAGGTCTAGTGGGGTTGGAAATCTCAGCTGATGAGGAGCAAGGAGAGATCCTCTTTGTTCTTTGGTGTGGGTCTTTTAGATACGCTTGCCAACGAACTGCATGGCAGGTCAACATATGTCTGGTCAAGCATGTGGTACCCAAGCGGGAGATGTTTTGGCCACGCGAGATACGCTTGAGACATATGTTGCAAATAGCAGCGGTGCGATCTGATGCACTCGTCTCAAAAAAGGCCCACACCAAAGAACTTTTTGAATAACGCGCAGAGACTGCAGCGCCCTGCACATGTGGAGCTTTGGGGTGTGATGCAGTCAATGTGCTGCCCTTAGGCTGGCCCCTGGAGGGCATCCTGCCTCGTTGGTGATGTGCCGCCGCCTCCTCCTCCTCCTCCTCTCTCCTATCAGGCACCCACGTTGAGTCAGTGACCTCATCATCCCCTCCCTCCTCATCACTGGAGCAAACCTGGCAGTATGCTGCAGCAGGGGGAGCATGACTGCCAGATTGCTGTCCTTCTTGGGCACCCCCTCTGTCCGTGCTCATGTTACTGCCTTCATCGAGCTCAGTATCGTCATCAGAGCCTTCCAAACGCTGGGCATCCTCCTGGAGCATGTACCCAACACTGTGGTCAAACAGTTCGAGGGAATCCTCATGAGGACATGGTGGAGCTAGGGAAGGAGTCACTGATGACATTGAGCTGAGGGAAGAGGCCGCTGCTTTGCCAGACAAAGCACCCTGGGCATGGGTGAGAGAGGATGAGGAGGATGAGGACGGCTTGGTCATCCACTCGACCAAGTCTTCCGCATGTTGCGGCTCAACACGGCCAGCTGCCGAAAAAAAGGCCAAGCGTGTCCCATGGCCACGTGCTGATGAGGATGCACCGTCTCCACGACCAGCACTAGACACAGAACCTGCTTGCCCTCTCTTATTGGCTTGTGACTGTCTGCCTCTCCTTCTTGGCCTTCCAGACATACTAATGGCCTGTAGCTGCACTAAGCTGGGATAGAACACCTGTAATTTTCTTCAGGTAGCTTTATATACTGTAACCAGACAAGCCTGCCTGTCAGTAGGAAGATAACAGGAACGGATCTAGCTGAACACTGTGAGCAGGACGCACTGTACTAAATGTAAATAGTCTAGCTGCCTGACCGTGGTACTAATAGGATCAAATAGAACACCTGTAATTTTCTTCAGGTAGCTTTATATACTGTAACCAGACAAGCCTGCCTGTCAGTAGGAAGATAACAGGAACGGATCTAGCTGAACACTGTGAGCAGGACGCACTGCACTAAATGTAAATAGCAGGAACGGATCTAGCTGAACACTGTGAGCAGGACGCACTGCACTAAATGTAAATAGCAGGAACGGATCTAGCTGAACACTGTGAGCAGGACGCACTGCACTAAATGTAAATAACAGGAACGGATCTAGCTGAACACTGTGAGCAGGACGCACTGCACTAAATGTAAATAACAGGAACGGATCTAGCTGAACACTGTGAGCAGGACGCACTGCATTAAATGTAAATAGTCTAGATAGAAGATAACAGGAACGGATCTAGCTAAACTGAATACAGTGTATATATATATATATATGCAACACCTGGGATGCATATATATACACAATACACTGTAAGTGCAGCTAACTGACTGACTGTCCTGCCTAATCTATCTAACTCAAATCAAATGACACTGTCTCTCTCTCTCTCTATCTCTCAGCACACCGGAACACACTGCACAGGGCCGCCGTGCAGGCGGCCTTATATAGTGTGGGGCGTGTACTAAATCCCCTGAGCCATAATTGGCCAAAGCCACCCTGGCTTTGGCCAATTACAGCTCTCTCTACTGACGGCGCTGTGATTGGCCAAGCATGCGGGTCATAGTGCATGCTTGGCCAATCATCAGCCAGCAATGCACTGCGATGCCGCAGTGAATTATGGGCTGTGACGCGCCACACGAATTTGGCGCGAACGGCCCATATCGTTCGCAATTCGACGAACGATCGAACAGCCGATGTTCGAGTCGAACATGGGTTCGACTCGAACACGAAGCTCATCCCTATTCCTTGGTGAGAAATAAGGTCTCTGTTCCTTGGTGAGAAAAGAAGGTCTCCGTTCCTTGGTGAGAATCGGATTGTCCTGGGAAAATTGGGACTGCTGGCAAGTATGTGGACGTTGGTCTGAAGAGGCCATCCAGAGCACTGTGCAGCATTACAGGCCTCCTCAGACCACCATCCAGAGCACTATACAGCATTAGAGGCCTCCTCAGACCACCATCCAGAGCACTCTGCAGCAACATGCCTCCTCAGACCACCATCCAGAGCACTATGCAGCATTGCAGGCTTCCTCAGACCACCATCCAGAGCACTGTGCAGCATTACAGGCCTCCTCAGACCACCGTCCAGAGCACTATGCAGCATTACAGGCCTCCTCAGACCACCGTCCAGAGCACTATGCAGCATTAGAGGCCTCCTCAGACCACCGTCCACAGCACTATGCTGCAACATGCCTCCTCAGACCACCATCCAGAGCACTATGCAGCATTACAGGCCTCCTCAGACCACCGTCCAGAGCAGTATGCATGATTAGAGGCCTCCTTAGACCACCGACCAGAGCACTGTGCAGCATTACAGGTCAGACCACCGTCCAGAGCACTTTGCAGCAACATGCCTCCTCAGACCACCATCCAGAGCACTGTGCAGCATTACAGGCCCCCTCAGACCATCGTCCAGAGCACTCTGCAGCATTATATGCTTCCTCAGGCCACCGTCAAGAGCACTGTGCCGCATTACAGGCCTCCTCTGACCACCATCCAGAGCACTGTGCAGCATTACAGGTCTCCTCAGACCACCATCCAGAGCACTGTGTAGCAACATGCCTCCTCAGACCACCATCCAGAGCACTCTGCAGCATTACAGGCCTCCTCAGACCACAGTCCAGAGCAATGTGCAGCATTACAGGCCTACTCCGACCACCGTCCAGAGCACTCTGCAGCATTACAGGCCTCCTCAGACCACCGTCCAGAGCACTATGCAGCATTACAGGCCTCCTCAGACCACCGTCCAAAACACTATGCAGCACTACAGGCCTCCTCAGACCACCGTCCAGAGCACTGTGTAGCAACATGCCTCCTCAGACCACCATCCAGAGCACTCTGCAGCATTACAGGCCTCCTCAGACCACAGTCCAGAGCACGGTGCAGCATTACAGGCCTCCTCAGACCACCCTCCAGAGCACTATGCAGCATTACAGGCCTCCTCAGACCACCGTCCAGAGCACTCTGCAGCATTACAGGCCTCCTCAGACCACTGTCCAGAGCACTGTGCAGCAACGTGCCTCCTCAGACCACCATCCAGAGCACTATGCAGCATTACAGGCCTTCTCAGACCACCATCCAGAGCACTGTGCAGCAACATGCCTCCTTAGACAACCATCCAGAGCACTATGCAGCATTACAGGACTCCTCAGACCACCGTCCATAGCACTCTGCAGCATTACAGGCCTCCTCAGACTACTGTCCAGAGCACTGTGCAGCAACATGCCTCCTCAGACCACCATCCAGATCACTATGCAGCATTACAGGCCTCCTCAGACCACCATCCAGAGCACTGTGCAGCAACATGCCTCCTCAGACCACTGTCCAGAGCACTGTGCAGCAAAATGCCTCCTCAGACCACCATCCAGAGCAATGTGTAGCATTACAGGCCTCCTCAGACCACCATCCAGAGCACTATGCAGCATTACAGGCCTCCTCAGACCACCATCCAGAGCACTGTGCAGCAACATGCCTCCTCAGACCACTGTCCAGAGCACTGTGCAGCAACGTGCCTCCTCAGACCACCATCCAGAGCACTGTGCAGCATTACAGGCCCCCTCAGACCATCATCCAGAGTATTCTGCAGCATTATAGGCCTCCTCAGGCCACTGTCCAGAGCACTGTGCCGCATTACAGGCCTCCTCTGACCACTATCCAGAGCACTGTGCCGCATTACAGGCCTCCTCTGACCACCGTCCAGAGCACTGTGCAGCATTACAGGCCTCCTCAGACCACCGTCCAGAGCACTGTGCAGCATTACAGGTCTCCTCAGACCACCGTCCAGAGCACTGTGTAGCAACATGCCTCCTCAGACCACCATCCAGAGCACTCTGCAGCATTACAGGCCTCCTCAGACCACAGTCCAGAGCACTGTGCAGCATTACAGGCCTCCTCAGACCACAGTCCAGAGCACTGTGCAGCATTACAGGCCTCCTCCGACCACCGTCCAGAGCACTCTGCAGCAACATGCCTCCTCAGACCACCGTCCAGAGCACTATGCAGCATTACAGGCCTCCTCAGACCACCGTCCAGAGCACTCTGCAGCATTACAGGCCTCCTCAGACCACTGTCCAGAGCACTGTGCAGCAACATGCCTCCTCAGACCACCATCCAGAGCACTGTGCAGCATTACAGGCCTCCTCAGACCACCGTCCAGAGCACTTTGCAGCAACATGCCTCCTCAGACCACCGTCCAGAGCAATGTGCAGCATTACAGGCCTCCTCAGACCATCGTTCAGAGCACTCTGCAGCATTACAGGCCTCCTCAGACCACTGTGCAGCAACATGCCTCCTCAGATCACCATCCAGAGCACTATGCAGCATTACAGGCCTCCTCAGACCACCATCCAGAGCACTGTGCAGCAACATGCCTCCTTAGACCACCATCCAGAGCACTGTGCAGCATTACAGGCCTCCTCAGACCACCATCCAGAGCAATGTGCAGCATTACAGGCCTCCATTCCTGACAACTCATCCAGATATTCATACAAAGGTAAGTACAGTACCCTTAACTCTTGTTGAGAACCGTCCTATCTATGTACATTGCAGGGATTTTCTTGCAGTCAGATTGCAATGTATACATTTTGTTTTTCTGAAGTAATAACTGTTTGTTTGTTTGTCATGTTGTGCACTAAGTCACTGAATCTTTAATGGAAGTGATTTCAGAATATCTCTCAGCTGCTGCTTTCCCAGAATTGAAGTATCTCACCAAAATATATATATATATAGAGGGATGTGGTGGTCACTGGGAGGGGCACTGTCAATAATTTTCGCAGGACTCCTAAACGCCTAAGGCCGGCCATAAGAAGGGCCATACATGTAGTATATTATAGAGAGACAACCTAGAGCTGACTGTGTGGGGTGAGTGAGAAAGTAAAATCAGAATAACAGTGCAGGCGGTGTACACAGTATATAATACAGTGCAGGCGGTGTACACAGTATATAATACAGTGCAGGCGGTGTACAGTATATAATACAGTGCAGGCGGTGTACAGTATATAATACAGTGCAGGCGGTGTACACAGTATATAATACAGTGCAGGCGGTGTACACAGTATATAATACAGTGCAGGCGGTGTACAGTATATAATACAGTGCAGGCGGTGTACACAGTATATAATACAGTGCAGGCGGTGTACAGTATATAATACAGTGCAGGCGGTGTACACAGTATATAATACAGTGCAGGCGGTGTACAGTATATAATACAGTGCAGGCGGTGTACACAGTATATAATACAGTGCAGGCGGTGTACAGTATATAATACAGTGCAGGCGGTGTACACAGTATATAATACAGTGCAGTCGGTGTACACAGTATATAATACAGTGCAGGCGGTGTACACAGTATATAATACAGTGCAGGAGGTGTACACAGTATATAATACAGTGCAGGCAGTGTACACAGTATATAATACAGTGCAGGTGGTGTACACAGTATATAATACAGTGCAGGCGGTGTACAGTATATAATACAGTGCAGGCGGTGTACAGTATATAATACAGTGCAGTCGGTGTACACAGTATATAATACAGTGCAGGAGGTGTACACAGTATATAATACAGTGCAGGCAGTGTACACAGTATATAATACAGTGCAGGCGGTGTACACAGTATATAATACAGTGCAGGCGGTGTACACAGTATATAATACAGTGCAGGCGGTGTACAGTATATAATACAGTGCAGGCGGTGTACAGATTATATAATACAGTGCAGTCGGTGTACACAGTATATAATACAGTGCAGGCGGTGTACACAGTATATAATACAGTGCAGGCAGTGTACACAGTATATAATACAGTGTAGGCGGTGTACACAGTATATAATACAGTGCAGGCGGTGTACACAGTATATAATACAGTGCAGGCGGTGTACACAGTATATAATAGAGTGCAGGCGGTGTACAGTATATAATACAGTGCAGGCAGTGTACACAGTATATAATACAGTGCAGGCGGTGTACACAGTATATAATACAGTGTAGTGTGGTGTGGAAAAACAAAATATACATCATGTTCGGAAGGCCATCAAGGAGAGGTAGACGCTCACAGGCCACTAAAAGAGGACAAGCAGGCTCTGTGTCTACAGTCAACAGTGCTGGTCGTGGACATGCTGCATCCTCTGCAGGTGGCCGTGGGGCATGTTTGTCCTTTTTTTCTATTGCTGGTCGTGTTATTGAGCCAGAACATGCAGAACAGTTGGTGGAGTGGATAACAGAGCCGTCCTCATCCTCCTCATCCTCTGTCACCCAGGCTCAGAGTAGTTTGAATTCCAATGCATCTGCCAAAGCGGCCTATTCCACCGGCTCCTTGTCCATAGTCACTCCTTCCATAGCCCCACCATCATGCATGGAGGAGTCCCCAGAATTAATCGACCATAGTGTCGGGTACATATAGTTGCCAACAGTCCCGATTTTCCCGGGACAATCCCGATTTTGGGACCCTCGTCCCGATCGGAGGCTGTCCCGAATTGGGATTTGCCCAGGGAAATCGGGAATGTTTGCATTTTACATTTTTTGGCAAGCAGGCTTCTGTAAAATAGCGGCCGGTCCCACCGCTGCCGCTAGATTGCTCCCCCTTGTGTTCAGTAGAGAGAGGAAGGGGGCTCGATCCATGCAGCCAATGAATTGGCTTCTCCTCTTGCACGGATCGGCCCTTCTCCACTGAACACACAGCGCCGGTGTCTTGTTGAATACTGTCCCCCATCGGATAGTGTCCGCCCTGTACTGCGCAGGCGCAGTACGGAGGACAAACTAACACCGGCGGCCGATGTAATGGACATGTGCACTGCTGGGGCCCGGGGGGCATTATGGGAGGGGAGGGTCTGCACTGAGGGGGGTCTGCTGAGGGCGTCTGCACTGATGGAGGGGGGTCTGCACTGAGTGGGTCTGCATTGATGGAGGGGGGTCTGCACTGAGGGGGTCTGCACTCAGAGGGTCTGCACTGATGGAGGGGGGTCTGCACTGAGGGGGTCTGCATTGAGGGAGAGGCAGTGTGCACTGAAGGGGGTCTGCATTGATGGAGGGGAGTCTGCACTGAGGGGGTCTTCATTGATGGAGGGGGGTCTGCACTGAGGGGGTCTGCATTGATGGAGGGGGGTCTGCACTGAGGGGGTCTGCATTGATGGAGGGGGGTCTACACTGAGGGGGTCTGCATTGATGGAGGGGGTCTGCACTGAGGGGGTCTGCACTGATGGAGGGGGGTCTGCACTGAGGGGGTCTGCACTGATGGAGGGGGGTCTGCACTGAGGGGGTCTGCACTGATGGAGGGGGGTCTGCACTGAGGGGGTCTGCACTGATGGAGGCGGGTCTGCACTGAGGGGGTCTGCACTGAGGGGGTCTGCACTGAGGGGGGATCTGCACTGCTGGGGTCTATACTGACTCTCCTGGGGGCACCTGATGCAAGGACGGACTCTGCTGGGGGCACCTGATGCAAGGACGGACTCTGCCGGGGGCACCTGATATGAGCACAGACTCTGCTGGGGACACCTGATACGAGGACAGACTCTGCTGGGGACACCTGATGCAAGGACAGACTCTGCTGGGAGCACCTGATGCAAGGACAGACTCTGCTGGGGACACCTGATGCAAGGACAGACTCTGCTGGGAGCACCTGATGCAAGGACAGACTCTGCTGGGGACACCTGATACAAGGACGGACTCTACTGGGGGCACCTGATGCAAGGAAGGACTCTGCTGGTGGCACCTGATGCAAGGATGGACTCTGCTGGTGGCAGGCAACGTGGCTAGTGACACGCTCAGGGATCCCACTGATTCAGCATTATGGTGAGTTGAATGATTTAATTTTATATTACAATGTAATAATAGAAATAATGCGCTTCAATCATCCTGACACCATAACAATCATGGTGCCGGGATGATTGAAGCGCTAACAACAGGTGTTTGGAGTATCTTTATCTGCTGATTGTTAAACTTTCTAGAATACACATATTTCTATTGTTGTGTAGGATCTGGGGCTGCTGTCCCATCATTCCTGTTTCCCCCTTTCCCTCTCCATCCCTTATTCATCTCAGACTCTAACCACACCCCCTTTGAGCCATGCCCATTTAAGCCACGTCCACTATCCGCGTAAACCACACCCATTTTTGCCACTAAGTCACGCCTACAAATGCATGCCCCACCCCCTAATTATTATATGGCTCCACCTACAGCCAAAAAAGTGTCCCACATATTTTTTTTGCAATGTTGGCAACTATGGGTACATGCTGCTGGAGGATGCGCAGCGATTTGAAGGCTCCGATGTTGGTTTCCAGGTTGAGGAAGGGAGTAATGTGAGCCTAGAGAGAGGGGGGGACACAGAAGGACAAGAAACTGACAGTCATGTTCCCCCAGCTGCAGCATACTGCCAAGTTTGCTCCAGTGATAAGGAGGGAGGGGAGATGAGGTCATTGACGCTACTTGGGTGCCTGATAGAAGAGAGGAGGAGGTGGCACAACTCCAATGAGGCAGGATGTCCTCTGGGGGCAGCTTAAGGGCAGCCACTCTACTGCATCACACCGCAGAGCTCCGCAGGTGCAGGGCGCTGCTGACTCCCCACTGACTTTTAAAAATTCCTTAGTGTGGGCCTTTTTTGACACGTGTGCAGCAGATTGCACCATTGCTGTTTGCAACCTATGTCTGAAGCGGATCAAGCGTGGCCAGAACAGCAACGCTTGGGCACCACATGCTTGACCAGGCATATGACAACCTGCCATGCAGTCTGTTGGCAACAGCACTTGAAAGACCCACATCAAAGAAAAAGGTGGACTTCTCCTTGCTCCTCATCGGGGATCTCCAACCTTACTATACCTCCAGTCCTCTCAAAAAACTGCACTGAGAGGAATGAAGGTATAGCGAAAGGTGTCCCAAGTACTTGCAGCCAATCTGCTATCAGTACACCTCCATCTGATTTTAGCATGCAAATTTCCATACCCCAGTTGCTGAACCGTAAAAAGAAATTTGCTCCCAGCCATCCACATGCCCAGCGGCATGAATGCTAGCTTGGCCAAATTGCTAGTACTGCAACTGCTGCCTTTTCAGCTGGTAGACTCTGCCCCCTTTCGTGAATTTGTGGAATGTGCGGTACCTCAGTGGCAGGTTCCAAAATGCCATTTCTTTTCACGGAAGGCCATTCCGGCTCTCTACCAGCATTTGGAAGGCAATGTTTTGGCCTTGTTAGACAGGGCGGTCAGCAGTAAGGTGCATATTACCGCTGACTCATGGTCCAGCAGGCATGGGCAGAGATGTTACCTTTCCTTTATGGCACACTGGGTAACTCTGCTGGCAGCTGGGAAGGATGCAAGACAGGGTTCGGTGTTGTTGGAGCTTGTTCCTCCACCACGCCTCCAAAATGCTAGTGTTGATTCTGCCACACCTCTCTTCTCCACCCCTCCTCTTCTTCTTCCTCTATGGCCTCTTCTGCAGATTTGTCCTCTGAACCAGCGGTGCTCCGTAAGTGTTCAAGAGGCTACACAAGCAGTCAGGCTAAAAGATGCCATGCGGTGCTTGAGTTGGTCTGCCTAGGGGACAGGAGCCACCCTGGGGCAGAGATTCTGTCAGCTCTGCAGGGGCAGGCTCAGAGGTGGTTGACACCATGCCAGCTTCAGCCAGGAATGGTTGTATGTGACAATGGCATTAACCTCCTCTCCGCTCTCCAACAGGGACACTTGACTGATGTTCCATGTTTGGCACACATCCTGAATTTGGTCATGCAGCAGTTCTTGAGCAGGTACCTTACAGGATCTTCTGAGGCAAGCCAGAAAAGTCTGTGGTCATTTCCACCGGTCATACAATGCCAGTGCTCGGCTGGCTGACATTCAAAGGGAATGCAAACCTGCCCACAAACCGCCTCATTTGTGACATGCCCACCAGGTGGAACTCAACGTTGGCCATGCTGCAGCGGCTGCACACACAGCAGAGGGCCATCAATGAGTACCTGTGTGACTATGGCACCAGGACAGGGTCGGTGGAGCTTGGCTTTTTTTTGCCATGCCAGTGGCTACTGATCAAGGATGCATGCACTGTCCGGTCACCATTTGAGGAGGCCACAAGGATGGTGAGCAGCGACAGTGCATGCATCAGTGATACTGTCCCTCTTGTCTTCCTGTTGGAGAACACACTGCGTGGAATCATGGACAGGCACTTGAGGCAGAACAACGGGAGGAAGAGGACTTCCTTACCTCCAAAGGCCCCCTTTATCCAGATAGCATTCCTGCGGGCCCGCCAAACACACAGGAAGAAGAGGAGGAGGATTGTGTCAGCATGGATGTAGAGGATAACACTCAGCAGCAGTCTTCCAGGAATGGTTTTTAGTCCCCAGAAACCCAAGGAGTTGTACTTGGCTGGGAGGAGGTAGTTAATCGAATGCCTCTGCAAACTTATGCTGCATGGCCTCCCTGATTCTGCAAAGCCTGCAAAAGGACCATAGGCGTGCCCACGGGGTGTGCTGGGTGTGCCTGGGCACACCCTAATCCCCCAAGCAGTGTTTAGCCCCATGCCGTCTGTATCCCGAGATCTGCCTGGGCTGATGTACCCTGCACTGCCTGTGAGGAAGGATAACATTGTTGTGGGCTTGTAAGATCCGCTCAGTGTGTGAGTGTGACGCTGTCCTGTATGGTAACAGCATGCAGAGAGAGAGAGGAGCTGTCAGAATTCATGTATGATGTCGGGGGTGGGCGGGACCGAGCAGGTATCGAACACCAATCAATGGGATGGGTCTGGCGGGGCTGCTACGTGTATGTAGCCCCGCCCCCTTTCTCAAGCTGCTTAATTATTGGCTGATGTTCAATAGCTGCTCGGTCCTGCTCGAATGTCACACAGGCACAGTGAGCAGAGTGAAGCCGCCTCCCCCTCCAGTGTTTGTGTACACAGGGGGAGGGGACCTGCTGTGCCTGTGCCACACTGATCTGAGGTACTGAATGGGATGCGGGGGTCCATCTGTGCTAAAGGGGGGTCTGTGTTGAAGGAGGGATGTGCTGAAGGGGGGGTCCATCTGTGCTGAAGGGGGGATCTGTGCTGAAGGGGGGTCCATCTGTGCTGAAGGGGGGTCTGTGCTGAATGGGGGGGTCCAAAAGTGTCCAAAGTGTCCAAAGTGCTGTGTAATGTAAAGTGGTGCAGGGTGCTATGTAATGTAAATGGGTCCAGAGATGTAGGGTGCTGTGTAATGTAAATGGGTCCAGAGGTGTAGGGTGCTGTGTAATGTAAATGGGTCCAGAGATGTAGGGTGCTGTGTAATGTAAATGGGTCCAGAGGTGCAGGGGGCTGTGTAATGTAAAGAGGTGCAGGGTGCTGTGTAATGTAAAGGGGTCCAGAGGTGCAGGGGGCTGTGTAATGTAAAGAGGTGCAGGGTGCTGTGTAATGTAAAGGGGTCCAGAGGTGCAGGGGGCTGTGTAATGTAAAGAGGTGCAGGGTGCTGTGTAATGTAAAGGGGTCCAGAGGTGCAGGGGGCTGTGTAATGTAAAGAGGTGCAAGGTGCTGTGTAATGTAAAGGGGTCCAGAGGTGTAGGGTGCTGTGTAATGTAAATGGGTCCAGAGGTGCAGGGGGCTTGTAATGTAAAGAGGTGCAGGGTGCTGTGTAATGTAAAGGGTCCAGAGGTGTAGGGTGCTGTGTAATGTAAATGGGTCCAGAGGTGTAGGGTGCTGTGTAATGTAAATGGGTCCAGAGGTGTAGGGTGCTGTGTAATGTAAAGGGGTCAAGAGGTGCAGGGGGCTGTGTAATGTAAAGAGGTGCAGGGTGCTGTGTAATGTAAAGGGGTCCAGAGGTGCAGGGGGCTGTGTAATGTAAAGTGGTGCAGGGTGCTGTGTAATGTAAAGGGGTCCAGAGGTGTAGGGTGCTGTGTAATGTAAATGGGTCCAGAGGTGCAGGGGGCTGTGTAATGTAAAGAGGTGCAGGGTGCTGTGTAATGTAAAGGGGTCCAGAGGTGCAGGGGGCTGTGTAATGTAAAGAGGTGCAGGGTGCTGTGTAATGTAAAGGGGTCCAGAGGTGCAGGGGGCTGTGTAATGTAAAGTGGTGCAGGGTGCTGTGTAATGTAAAGGGGTCCAGAGGTGTAGGGTGCTGTGTAATGTAAATGGGTCCAGAGGTGCAGGGGGCTGTGTAATGTAAAGAGGTGCAGGGTGCTGTGTAATGTAAATGGGTCCAGAGGTGCAGGGTGCTGTGTAATGTAAAGGGGTCCAGAGGTGTAGGGTGCTGTGTAATGTAAATGGGTCCAGAGGTGTAGGGTGCTGTGTAATGTAAAGGGGTGCAGGGTGCTGTGTAATGTAAAGGGATGCAGGGTGCTGTGTAATGTAAAGGGGTGCAGGGTGCTGTGTAATGTAAAGGGGTGTAGGGTGCTGTGTAATGTAAAGGGGTCCAGTGGTGCAGGGTGCTGTGTAATGTAAAGGGGTCCAGAGGTGCAGGGTGCTGTGTAATGTAAAGGGGTCCAGAGGTGCAGTTGTGGAGGGGTACACAATAATGACAAAGAGATAATAAAGGATGCAGAGGTATGCAGGGGGCACAGTGGGGTGTTTTTACATTTTAACGTGGGGTGGGGGGGTACCAGATATAGGATCATTATAAGAACCCTAAATGTCTCCAGTTTTGGGGCATCGAGCGAGTGACCAAACACTGGAGGGGGGGTAATTTCCTGTGACAAATTAGTCGCAGGGAATCTTATTGGATCCATGAAACAAAGGTACTTGTGCCTGGGGGCTTAAATGTCGAATTCGACATCAATTGTTTTATTTCTGATCGTTAAAGTTTTTAATGTCTTTGGGTGATTTTTTTATTGTTTGCACATCGAGTTGATTGATGTTGTAAATTTTATTAGCTATTTGCCAATTTATATGGAAATCTGAGGGAATTAGCAGGAACGTTGGTGTTACGTTGTTTTAAATTTATATTTCTTTTATTTTATTTGCTGTTCATAAGTATTCATACTATGATAGGTTCAATGGGAAATCAGCTTGTTAAATGTCAGCGTTCCGTGGCTTGGGAGTTACTATGGTAACGAGCGAGCACTTATTGCCATTGGCTAAGCGGATCAGCTGACTTTAGTTATAAATAAGGGTGTAGCACGTTCGTACGTTGCCGCTGATGAAGTCCCGCCTACTTTATGGGACGTAACGCGTACGGACATCACATGATACGTTTGTGACGTCACCCGCGTTCCGATGCTGATTCCCGCAGACACGCTGTATTTATGTTTGCTGCCGATCCTTAGCACTGGGGTACAGTGCCTTGCTTGTGAGTTTTTATTCTATTTTAATAAACAAGACATGAGATTTGAAATACAGAGAGCACTGGATATTTCTTATTCTATTACATGTATATGACTGGAGCTGAAGAAGATCTTTCACACTACAAGTTATGATGTGTGCTCAATGAGCCAGCAATGGGAATGCTGTAATAGACCTGACTGATAAACTCAGGGGTCCGTGTCATGAGGTGAGGGGCCAATCCTTACGTTGGTGGAGGGTGTCACGGAAGTCACCATATATTGTGCATCTCTTGTCTGTGCTTTCCTATCACACGATGGACTTTCTTTATTAGTATTCATTTTGAAGCGCTGTACTGCCTTTTTAGAATTCTGTTGTATGGGATTTGATATTTTGACCCTCAGTATTTCAGCTGCTTTTGCTCTAGTGATTATTGTTGCGCTGGTTGATTTTTCTCTTTTGGGATATAGGATCCGCCCGGGTGCCAAATGCTCTAGGTACTCCCCTGGAAACCCCCCCCTCTCCTCTGTCAGTGCTTCCAGCTAATGCCACCTGTCTATGCCAGTCAGTGCCAATCAGTGCCACCTGTCAGTTTGTCAGTGCCAATTAGTGCTTCCAATCAGTGCCACCTGTCAGTGCTAATCAGTGCCACCTATCAGTGCCAATCAGTGCTTCCAATCAGTGCCACTGTTAGTGCCAATGATTGCCAGCGCCGCCTGTCAGTGCCAATCAGTGCCAGCGCTGCCTGTCAGTGCCAATTAGAGCTTCCAATCAGTGCCACCTGTCAGTGCCAATGAGTGCCAATTGGTGCCAGTGCCGCCTGTCAGTGCCAATTAGTGCTCCCAATCAGTGCCACCTGTCAGTGCCAATTAGTGCTCCCAATCAGTGCCACCTGTTAGTACCAATGAGTGCTGCCTGTCAGTGCCAATCAGTGCCACCGAGGGCCAATCAGTGCCACCTGTCAGTGCCAATCAGTGCTTCCAATCAGGGCCATCTGGCAATGCCAATCAGTACTTCCAATCAGTGTTACCTGTCAGTGCCAATCAGTGCCAGTGCCGCCTGTCAGTGCCAATCAGTGCTTCCAATTAGTGCCACCTGTCAGTGTCAATCAGTATCAGTGCTGCCTGTCAGTGCCAATCAGTGCCACCGAGGGCCAATCAGTGCCACCTGTCAGTGCCAATCAGTGCTTCCAATCAGGGCCATCTGGCAGTGCCAATCAGTACTTCCAATCAGTGTTACCTGTCAGTGCCAATCAGTACCAGTGCCGCCTGTCAGTGCCAATCAGTACCAGTGCCGCCTGTCAGTGCCAATCAGTACCAGTGCCGCCTGTCAGTGCCAATCACTGCCAGCGCTGCCTGTCAGTGCCAATTAGAGCTTCCAATCAGTGCCACCTGTCAGTGCTAATCAGTGCCACCTATCAGTGCCAATCAGTGCTTCCAATCAGTGCCCCTTATAGTGCCAATGATTGCCAGCGTCGCCTGTCAGTGCCAATCAGTGCCAGCGCTGCCTGTCAGTGCCAATTAGAGCTTCCAATCAGTGCCACCTGTCAGTGCCAATGAGTGCCAATCAGTGCCAGTGCCGCCTGTCAGTGCCAATTAGTGCTCCCAATCAGTGCCACCTGTTAGTACCAATGAGTGCTGCCTGTCAGTGCCAATCAGTGCCACCGAGGGCCAATCAGTGCCACCTGTCAGTGCCAATCAGTGCTTCCAATCAGGGCCATCTGGCAGTGCCAATCAGTACTTCCAATCAGTGTTACCTGTCAGTGCCAATCAGTACCAGTGCCGCCTGTCAGTGCCAATCAGTACCAGTGCCACCTGTCAGTGCCAATCAGTGCTTCCAATTAGTGCCACCTGTCAGTGCCAATCAGTGCTGTTAATCAGTGCCCATCAGTGCACTGAGTGCAGGGATGGGGGTGATGAACTCAGCTGTCAGGCACATTGTCCAAGGGGGTGCCGGCCTGGTGGGGCACAACTGAAATCTGTTGTTTATTAATGCCACATGCCGAATGTAGTATAACAGGTAATCACCACACTACTATTTACAAAAAAAAACTACTGGAGGTAAAATAAAAAAGTGTAATTGAAAAGCCTGCCGCTAAGCACTCTTACGAGTTCCCACCGCAAAAAAAAGTGCAGCGCTAACTTACTGATCAATAACTTAACAATAATGGTGGAACCCTCCCTCTAATGTATGGAAACCTCAAACTTCAATATTATCACAATACCGGTCTCTGTGATACACAACTTCACATATAATACACATCAAGCTGAAAATAAGACATACTGTATAAAATGAAACTTAGCAGGGATGGTGGAAACCACTACTTTAGATCTTTACCATACAGATTAATCTCAAGTGAAACAACCTTTTACTTGGGAGGTTCCCACCATTATAGCACTTTGGAATTTTTATTTTTTAGATTGTTACACTTAATTTTAGATGTTTTAGTTACTATTATAAAGTGAATTTTTGCACTTGAAGGTCATTTTCCACCACCCTCACTCATCCATGTCTTTATGGACCTTGCTTTGTGCACTGGTGGGCAGTCATGTTGGAACAGGAGGGGGCCGTTCCCAAACTGTTCCCACAAAGTTGGGAGCATGAGTTAAGAGTTCCCTTTACTAAAACTAAGGGGCCAAGCCCAACCCCTGAAAAACAACCCCACAGCATAATCCCCCCCCTACACCATAATCCCCCCTCCACCAAATGATTTGGACCAGTGCACAAAGCAAGGTCCATAAAGACATGGATAAGCGAGTTTGGGGTAGAGGAACTTGACTGGCCTGCACAGAGTCCTGACCTCAACCTGATAGAACACCTTTGGGATGAATTAGAGCGGAGACTGTGAGCCAGGCCTTCTCATCCAACATCAGTGCCTGACCTCACAAATGCGCTTCTAGAAGAATGGTCAAACATTCCCATAGACACCCTCCTAAACCTTGTGGACGGCCTTCCCAGAAGAGCTGAAGCTGTTATAGCTGCAAAGGGCGGAGCCAATTCAACATTGAACCCTATAGACTAAGACTAGGATGTCATTAAAGTTCATGTGTGTGTAAAGGCAGGCGTCCCAATACTTTTGTCTGTTTAAGCTTTGGGGTGCACACCCTAATGCAATAGGCTACGCACGCCTATAGAAAGGACCCTAGGATTCGTGGTATCAAGGAGAGGGATCATTACTGGCTGGCAACCCTTCTTGATCCACGTTACAAGGGTAAGGTTGCAGAACTCATCCTGCCTTCACAGAGGGAGCAGAGGATGGAACATCTTCAGGAGGCCATGAAGAAAGGTTTGTGCAATGTGTTTCCAGACCCTGGGAGGTTACAATTTCCTGCTGCTGGACAACGTGTTGCTGAGGCTTTGTTCAGTCAGAGGAAGAGCTGTGGAGAAGGTGGCCGGCTGACCGATGCCTTTAGACAATTTTTCAGTCCTCAGCACCAAGGTTTGATCAGTTCAAGCAACCATCGCCAGCGTCTGCATTACATGGTGCAGGAATATCTAAGTGCAAGAGTAGACTTGGAGACCTTTCCAACAGAGCATCCACTGTTACTGGGTCTTAAAGGATGGGCCACTGGCCAGAACTTGATCAATATGCAATTGAGCTACTGGCCTGTCCTGCATCCAGCGTGCTTTCTGAACGCACATTCAGTGCTGCTGGAGTGTTTGTAACGGTTCATAGAGTGCGCCTGTCCACAGACTCCATTGATAGGCTTACATTCATAAAAATGAATCAGTCTTGGATCAGCACCAGCTATCAAACACCTGATGCTGATGTAACTGATTGATTTTTCTATGGATGTGGGATCCCTTAAAGACTGCCTATGCTGACTATCCTATTCCTCCTCAATCTTGATGATGCTAGCTTCCAACAATATTTTTAGTTTAGGTCACCACCACCACCACTCCAGGCCCCATTTTTCTGCCCCTGTTTAACAGGGGCATGTAATTACAATTTTTGATCTAATATTTCACAGCAGGGCCCGTTCCTGCACCCAACAAGAGTATCCATGAGGGGTTACAGTGTCCTGGTACCACCACCACTACCCAAGGCCCAATTTTTTCTGCCACTGTTTAACAGCGACATGTAATTACAATTTGTGATATAATATTTCAACGCAGGGCCCGTTCCTGCGCCCAACAACATTATCTGTGAGGGGTTACAGTATTGTGGCACCACCACCACCTAAGTCCCAATTTTTCTTCCCCTGTTTAACAGGGGCATGTAATTACAATTTTCGATCTAATATTTCACAGCAGGGCCCATTCCTGTGCTCACCAAGATTTACTGTGAGGGCTTACAGTGTTCTGGTACAACCAACACCTATGGCCCAAATTTCTGCAGAGTATATAGGGCAGGCCGTGTAGTATATATACTGTTCAGAGTATATAGTGCCTGGGGGCCCCCCTATGCCATTTGTTTTTGGGTGCAGAGTTCCCCTTAATGTCCATACCAGACTCAAAGGGCCTGGACTGGGGGGGGGGGGATCCATGCCATTTTTTTCAATGATTTTCATCTATATTGCTGAGACCCGACAATACATTACAGCCGCAAGTAGTTTTAAATGACTTTTTTTCCTTTGAAATGTCATTTTGCTGTCAGACTGTTCTAAACACAGGAAACATGCGCCCCTTTACAGGCATACTATAGACACCCCGCAGGTACAAAATTTAAAAGAATATTTCATTTTTATTGTTTCACTTTAAGCATTAAAAAAAAAAAAAAGTCTCCCGAAAAATGTCAGTTTCTAAAACTTTTTTTTGCATTGATACATGTCCCCTGGGGCAGGACCCGGGTCCCCAAACACTTTTTATGGCAATAACTTGCACATAAGCCTTTAAAATGAACACTTTTGATTTTTCACGTTCGTGTCCCATAGACTTTAACGGTGTTCACACAATTTTTTGCCTGTTCGCATGTTTAGGTGCGAACCGAACCGGGGGGGGTGTTCGGCTCATCGTTAACTACAATGGGACTAAAACTAAAATGCCATTTTAGTCCTAAGACTAAAACAAAATCGAAATTGGCTGCCAAAATGAACACTGAATTACTGAAAGCTTAAAGGTGAGATGAAGCGCATAGAGACACATGAGGTTAGAAGCTCACGCGAAATGTAGAAAGCAAGCCGGTAGGAGCGTTCATGCAGCCTGAACAGTAGGGGGAGAAGGAGCAGCAAGCCAATAGGCGTCCGTGATTGCAAGTTTCCACACAGCAATACAAAGTTCAGTAAAGTTTTTTTGTCTTTACTTTCCTGACAACGTTGTCATGAATGTTTTTACTGATGGCATGATGAAGGTTTTGATCTGCTTTTTGATAACTAATTGCATCGTTGACTAAAATTTAGATTTTGTATATGCTGCAGTGAGTTTCTATATGGAGCCGCGTTTTCTACTTGAGCACCTTCTTTGGGCTTCAGTTCCATTTTTTTTGTTTACTGACTACACCTCCGCTTAATCCCTACCTGCTATATCTGCTACTGGACCCCGGCTTGCTCACCTCCTGGTGGGGCGATCCTGAGGACCGCAACCTGGTAACTAATATTCAGCGAAAGCCATCTCCACCATCAGGAGCTCTGGTGAACATTGTTAGTGCACAGACCCCACACCTGACCCGCTTGTATACTTACCATGCTAGTCGGTGGGAACCTCTCTACTGCTATAGGCCCCATTTTTCTGCCCCTGTTTAACAGCGACATATAAATTTATAAAGAGAAAAATTTGCGCCAACTCCTACAAAGTGTAGCAGCCAACACAACAACCTGACCCGTGTAAATATGTGAGAAAATAATAAAGTGTGGCGCTAAAAAGTGGTATAATCAGAAAAAGGTATTACTACCAAAAGTGAAAAATAGATGTGCACAATCCTGAGGTGTGTGCAAAGAAAGATATGGTGAAGTAAGAGTTAAAAGGTGGTAATCCCCATACATATACCTAGCGTCTTAGTGATGATCCTAGGAGTGTATGGAGGGGTAATCCCTACCCAAAGTATCTTATAAACCAAAAGCAACAATAATGGAAATTGTATATAGTGGTAGAATTAAAACTTAGTATCGACAATAAGTGAAAACAATGAGGTGGTATCCAATGAAGCAGTATTGGATAGAATGACTCTACTTATACCTGAGTGCCAAAAAAAGCAAAAAAATGTCTATAAATTGAAAGTAACACAAGAAAGTATAATGCTGCTCCTACAACCCTATAAATAGACCAAAGAATGTAAGATTAAAAGTCCATCAGAATAATGAGTATAAAGATGACCTTTAAAGTCCACCACCAAATGATGGAATAATTATGGGTTGATTCATAACACTCTAGGTATAGGCAGTCCTTTTTGATGTGTCAAAACGGAAAATATTGGCCGTATCCCCTCACATAGGTCAATCCTTCCTTAGTATGGTGATATTGGCTCAAAGAAAATAGGTGTACAATGCCCTTACCAGATAAGGTGGACTCACAGGCCCGTGGCGGTGAGTCAAACGAGCTTGTACCGTCAAGCGGTGTGGGGTTGTAAACTTATGAGATGGTCTCAAATCGGATCTCCCCTGGCAACGCAGGATGGCACGCCTCTAGCTCAAAGCCGCTCATCAGATTTAACTCAGATTTAACTCTTACTTCACCATATCTTTCTTTGCACACACCTCAGGATTGTGCACATCTATTTTTCACTTTTGGTAGTAATACCTTTTTCTGATTATACCACTTTTTAGCGCCACACTTTATTATTTTCTAACAGCGACATATGATTACAATTTTTGATAATATATTTCAACGCAGGGCCCATTCCTGCGCCCAACATGAGTATCTGTGAGGGGTTAAAGTGTGGTGGCACCACCATCACCACCCAAACCCCACTTTTTGATATAATATTTCTACGCAGGGCCATTCCTGCGCCCACCAAGGGTAACTGTGAGGGGTTACAGTGTTGTGGCAACACCACCACCACCAAAGGCCCAATTTTTCTGCCCCTGTTGAAAAGGGCCATGTAATTACAATTTTTGCTACTGGACTCCAAGCCCGACCCTGACCATGACACTACATCATTGAGTAAACTTCCCCAATATCACGCTGCATGCTCCCTAAGGAGGTCCTAACTATTGGCACCTAACATGGAACACTGGATTCTAATTTCATGGTTTTGAATTGGCGGTAAATGTTTGGGTGTACTTACTCTTTCCACATGACTAATCTGTGTTTTCATTCATTTGTTTTATGAGTAGGGATGGGCTTTATGTTTTTTACGTAAACGGCCCCCTCTGACAACACAGGGAAATTCACAGGGAAGTCCCCGTGCGTCGGAGGAGGGCGGGGTCACCGGGTGGCCCCGTCCTCCGTGATATAAGAAATGTCAGAAGAAGCGAAGCGTCACACGGTGGAAGACTCCCACTGAGGCGGATCGTGCGGACGGAGCGGAGAAGATGCCTGTAGAAAGATGCGGGACGAGAAGAGCGGAGGAAGAAGAAGATGGAGAAGAAGAAGATGAAGAAGAAGATGAAGGAAGAAGAAGAACACCGAATGAAGACCAGAAGAAAGAGGATGAAAGAAGAAGAAATTAATAAAGGACTTGTCAAAAACTGTCTCTTGTGTTTTTTAACCTTTTTGACACTTTTTTTGTGAAATGGTAGGGGAACATTTGTACCCCATTACCAATTCCCACAGGGGGGGGCTGGGATCTGGGAGTCCCCTTGTTAAAGGGGGCTTCCAGATTCCGATAAGCCCCCCTCCCACAGACCCCCACAACCACCGGCCAAGGGTTGTGGGGATGAGGCCCTTCTCCCCATCAACATGGGGACAAGGTGCTTTGAGGGGCTACCTCAAAGCACCCTCCCAATGTTGAGGGCATATGGCCTGGTACAGTTCAGGAGGGGGGGTGGCGCTCTCTCGTCCCCCCTCTTTTCCTGCGGCCTGCCAGGATGCGTGCTCGGATAAGGGTCTGGTATGGATTTTTGGGGGGATCCCACGCCATTTTTTTTTTCAATTTTGGTGCGGGGTTCCCCTTAATATCCACACCAGACCTGAAGGGCTTGGTATGGAATTTAGGGGGACCTCCACACATTTTTATTTTTTTTTTATTATTTTGGTTCGGGGTTCCCCTGTGGGGAATTCCCATGCCGTTTTTATCAATGAACTTTTATGTGTAATGTCGGCCCGGCAATTCATTGATAGCCGCGAGTAGTTTTAAATGACTTTTTCTTCTTTGAAATGTCATTTTGCTGTCAGACTGTTCTAAACACAGGAAACATGCGCCCCTTTACAGGCATACTATAGACACCCCCCAGGTATGAAATTTAAAGGGATATTACACTTTTATTGTTTGACTTTAAGCATTATTAAAATCACTGCTCCCGAAAAAACGGCCATTTTTAAAGCTTTTTTTTGCATTGATCCATGTCCCCTGGGGCAGGACCCGGGTCACCAAACACTTTTTATGACAATAACTTGCATATAAGCCTTTAAAATTAGCACTCTTGGTTATTCGTGTTCGTGTTCCATAGACTTTAACGGTGTTCCTGTGTTCGAACAAATTTTGCCTGTTCGCATGTTCTGATGCGAGCCGAACTGGGGGGGGGGGGGTGTTCGGCTCATCCCTATTTATGAGAATAAATAATTTTTATGCATCATTAGTTCAGGTATGTCACATTTATCTGTGGGCACTTTTTGAATGAAGACCTAATGTTGGTCTTTTGAAATATGTTGAAAAAAATGAATCATTTCTATGAGGTGTACTTCCATTTTCACAACTGTAGATCTTCCCTGTTGCCTAGTCTCTGATAATATCCAAAGACACCGGTGTGCCGACGGGTAACACGAATCTCCGCCATGACTAGGATTACATGGAGCTCAGTACAGAACATTTGTATAAAGAAGAACATAGACATGAAGTACGATACGTCTCATAAAAATAACCTTCATTTCCATAAAGATGGAGGAGATCTTCACTGTGACTGTGAAATTGTCTCTCCGGATCGTGTCTTCTGACTGCCTGGAAAACCAAAGCCAGACTCGTATCATGTGTCCAGGTTAACCCAATGAGAAAATTGCCTCACTGAAAACACAGAGACATATTTTTAAAGGACGTTCAGACATATTTGCTTATTAACATTCACCCGCTTTAGAAGCAACTTGGTCATGCGTTCACCGGGTAAAAAAAAAGATGTGTTGACACTTGCTCACGTGTGTTCCTTGGTGAGAAAAGAAGGTCTCTGTTCCATTTGCCCAAATTATACCTGAGCACCAATGAACATCCCAGCAGAATGTCCCCTCAGCTGAAATGGCAAATTGCTTTCCATGTCATCTTCAACTGCTTAACTGAAGGGTTTCAGTAGTCATACATTATGCCATAGCAGAAAAAGAAGAGATGGCGCAAAGATTAACCAAACATTATGGCAGCAATCAAAGTTAATTGATTATCATATGTATATATATATATATACAGTGCCTTGCAAAAGTATTCACCCTCCTTGGCTTTTTACCTATTTTGTTACATTACAGCCTTTAGTTCAATGTTTTTTTAATCTGAATTATATGTGATGATCAGAACACAATAGTCTAAGTTGGTGAAGTAAAATTAGAAAAATATATACATAAAACTATTTTTCATTGGCATGTGCGTATGTATTCACCCCCTTTGTTATGAAGCCCATAAAAAGCTCTGGGGCACCCAATTACCTTCAGAAGTCCCATAATTAGTGAAATGATGTCCACCTGTGTGCAATCTAAGTGTCACATGACCTGTCATTACATAGACACACCTTTGTGAAAGGCTCCAGAGGCGGCAACACCTAAGAAAGAGGCACCACTAACCAAACACTGCCATGAAGACCAAGGAACTCTCCAGACAAGTAAGGGACAACGTTGTTGAGAAGTACAAGTCAGGATTAGGTTATAAAAAAATATCCAAATCTTTGATGATCCCTAGGAGCCCCATCAAATCTATTATAACCAAATGGAAAGAACATGGCACAACAGCAAACCTGCCAAGAGACGGCCGCACACCAAAACTCACAGACCGGGCAAGGAGGGCATTAATCAGAGAGGAGCACAGAGACCTAAGGTAACCCTGGAGGAGCTGCAGAGTTCCACAGCAGAGACTGGAGTATCTGTACATAGGACCACAATAAGCCGTACGCTCCATAGAGTTGGGCTTTATGGCAGAGTGGCCAGAAGAAAGACATTACTTTCACCAAAAAACAAAATGGCATGTTTTGAGTTTGTGAAAAGGCATGTGGGAGATTCCCAAAATGTATGGAGGAAGGTGCTCTGGTCTGATAAGACTAAAATTCAACTTTTTGGCCATCAAAGAAAACGCTATGTCTGGTGCAAACCCAACACATGACCCAAAGAACACAATCCCCACTGTGAAACATGGTGGTGGCAGCATCATGCTGTGGGGATGTTTTTCAGCAGATGGGAAACTGGTCAGAGTTGAGGGAAAGATGGATGGTGCTAAATACAGGGATATTCTTGAGCAAAACCTGTAGCACTCTGTGTGTGATTTGAGGCTAGGATGGAGGTTCACCTTCCAGCAGGACAATGACCCCAAACACACTGCTAAAGCAACACTTGAGTGGTTTAAGGGGAAATAAATGAAATGATGCAAATCCTCAAACAATCCATGTTAATTCCAGGTTGTGAGGCAACAAAACACGAAAAAATGCCAAGGGGGGTGAACACTTTTGCAAGGTACTATAAATATATATGTATATTAAAAATTAGTTATTAGTCCCGGCATTAAAAAGAAATGGGGAGGGATTTTAAAGTTCCTTGCACCAGTGGCCGCTCCCTTGGGAGTTGAAGCAAAAACTCTGGAAGCCAAGCAGAAGAAGGACAAGGTGCGCCAAACTAAGTGCAGCATGTATAAAACAATTGGAAAAATAAAAGAAGGCCAAATGGCTACTCACAGATTATAAGTGGGAATCAGGCATATAGACAAGTAATGGAGAAGTCCATGTTCACTGTGCGGTCCAAGGTAACATCGATGGAGGTGTCCCAGCTGTGTCTAGGTGAACTGCCGAGGTGGACGTGCAGAACGGCCAGGATGTCTAGCTTGGCTGGGCGCCGTACGTCATTGGAGAAGCCAGGTGGAAGTGCAGGAAGGCCTGGATGTCTAGCTTGGCTGGGTGCCATATGTCCTCGGAGAAGCCAGGTGGAAGTGCAGGAAGGCCTGGATGTTTAAACTTGGCTGTGCGCCGTACGTCCTAAAAACATCCAGATCTTCTTGCACTTCCACCTGGCTTCTCCGAGAACATATGGCGCCCAGCCAAGCTAGACATCCAGGCCTTCCTGCACTTCCACCTGGCTTCTCCGATGATGTACGGCGCCCAGCCAAGCTAGACATCCAGGCCGTTCTACACTTCCAGCTCGGCAGTTCACCTAGACACCGCTGGGACACCTCCATCAATGTTACCTTGGACCGCACAGTGAACATGGACTTCTCCATTACTTGTCTATATGACTGATTCCCACTTATAATCTGTGAGTAGCCATTAGGCCTTCTTTTATTTCTCCAATAAATTGTTCTATATATGCTGCACTTAGTTTGGCACACCTTGTCCTTCTTCTGCATATATTATGCCATAGCAAGCAGTCGTGTACCTTGTTATAGAGCCTGACGTTAGGGATGAGCCGAACACCCCCCCAGTTCGGTTCGCACCAGAACCTGCGAACGGATCAAAAATTCGCACGAACGTTAGAACCCCATTGACGTCTATGGGACTCAAATGTTCAAAATCAAAAGTGCTCATTTTAAAGGCTAATATACAAGGTATTGTCCTAAAAAGGGTTTGGGGACCCGGGTCCTGCCCCAAGGGACATGTATAAATGCAAAAAAAACTTTTAAAAACGGCCGTTTTTTCGGGAGCAGTGATTTTAATGATGCTTAAAGTAAAAAAAAAAAAAAGTGAAATATTCCTTTAAATATCGTACCTGGGGGGTGTCTATAGTATGCCTGTAAAGTGACGCGTGTTTCCCGTGTTTAGAACAGTCCCTGCACCAAATGTCATTTTTAAAGGAAAAAATCTCATTTAAAACTGCTTGCGGGTTTAATGTAATGTTGGGTCCTGGCAATATGGATGAAAATCAGTGAGACAAACGGCATGGGTACCCCCCAGTCCATTACCAGGCCCTTTGGGTCTTAAACCCCGCACCCAAATTAAAATAAGGAAAGGTGTGGGGCCCCCAGGCCCTATATACTCTGAACAGCAGTATACAGGCGGTGCAAACAAACAGGGACTGTAGGTTTGTTGTTAAGTAGAATCTGTTTGTCATTTTGAACGGGTACATTTTTAACGTGTTTAGCTCCAGACAAAAAAACTTTTTTAAGCTTTTTGGAAAACATAGGGAAGGGTTATCACCCCTGTGACATTTGTTTTGCTGTCTGTGCTCCTCTTCAGAAGATTTCACCTCACTTTTTGTCCCAATGACAAATGTTTTTTGATAATTTGGGGTTTTTTGTGGAACAAGGATTGGAAAGCATCAGTGGAGAGGAGAAATGTTTTTCCCATATTAACTCTTACAGGAGAGAATTTCCCTTCCTAGGGGTAGATTTCATCTCACTTCCTGTTGTCTCCTTCCGTTTGCAAGTAGGAGTCGTTTGTAAGTTAGATGTTTGAAAGTAGGGGCCTGCCCTATATACTCAGCAGAAATTTGGGCTTTAGGTGTTGTTGTGGCCACAACACTGTAAGCCCTCACAGGGCCCTGCTGTGAAATATTAGATCAAGAATTGTAATTACATGACCCTGTTGAACAGGGGCAGAAAAATTGGGTCTTTGGTGGTGGTGGTGGTGCTGGTGCCACAACACTGTAAGTCCTCACTCGCTCTTGGTGGGTGCAGAAATGGGCCCTGCTGTGAAATATTAGATCAAGAATTGTAATTACACGCCCCTGTTGAACAAGGGTTGAAAAATTAGGCCTTAGGCACTGGTGCTGGTGCCACAACACTGCAACCCCTCACAGACACTCTAGTTGGAACGCAGAAACGAGCCCTGCTGCAAGGTATTGCATCAAAAGTTGTAATTACACGCCCCTGTTAAACAGGGGCAATAAAATTAGGCCTTAGGCACTGGTGCTGGTGCCACAACACTGCAACCCCTCACAGATACTCTAGTTGGAATGCTGAAATGAGCCCTGCTGCAAAGTATTGCATCAAAAATTGTAATTACACGCCCCTGTTAAACAAGGGCTGAAAAATTGGGCCTTAGGCACTGGTGCAACAACACTGCAACCCCTCACAGATACTCTAGTTGTAACGCAGAAACGAGCCCTGCTGCAAGGTATTGCATCAAAAGTTGTAATTACACGCCCCTGTTAAACAGGGGCTGAAAAATTGGGCCTTAGGCACTGGTGGTGGTGCCCAGAACCAAAAATGTTCTTACAAGCTATCAGCGTGATGATTGAGGAGGAAGAGGATAATTACTCAGGGATAGTCACTCAGCATCAGCATAGGCAGTCTTTGAAGGGATCTGAGATTTCAAAAAAAATTATTCGGTTACATCAGCATCAGGTGCTTGGTAGCTGGTGGTGATCCAAGACTGATTCATTTTTATGAAGGTCAGTCGATCGACCGAGTCGGTGGACAGACGCACCCTGTGATCGGTTACCACGCCTCCAGCAGCACTGAATGTGCGTTCCGAAAGAACGCTGGATGCAGGACAGGCCAGTAGCTCAATTGCATACTGTGCAAGCTCTGGCCAGTGATCCATCCTCAAGACCCAGTAACCCAGAGGATTTTCGGTGGGAAAGGTGTCCAAGTCAGATCTTGCCCCTAGGTATTCCTGCACCATGTAAAACAGACGCTGGCGCTGGTTGCTGGAACCGATCATACCTTGGGGCTGCAGACCAAAAAATTGTCTGAACGCATCAGTCAGACGGCCAATTTCTCCACCGATCCTTCTTTGACTGCCCGAAGCCTCAGCAACATGTCCAGAAACAGGAGTTTGTAACCACCCAGTCTCTGGGAACGCATTGCACAGACCTTTCTGCAAGGCCTCCCGAAGATGTTTCATCCTCTGCTCCCTCTGCGATGGCAAGATAAGGTCCGCAACCTTACCCTTGTAACGTGGATCAAGGAGGGTTGCCAGCCAGTATTGATCCCTCTCCTTGATACCACGAATACAAGGATCCTTACGCAGGCTTTGCAGGATCAGGGAGGCCATGCAGCATAGGTTTGCTGAGGCATTCGGTCCGGAGTCCTCTGGGTCACTAAGAACGACATGGTCCGCAGCCACCTCCTCCCAGCCACGTACAAGTCCATGTGTTTCTTGGGACTGATCCCTTAAAGACTGCTGCTGATGCTGAGTGCCAGGCTCCACCTCCATACTGACACAATCTTCCTCCTCCTCCTCCTCCTCCTCCTCCTCCTCCTCCTCTTCCTGTGTCATCGGCGGGCACGCAGGAACACTGTCTGGATAAAGGGGGCCTTGAGAGCTAAGGAAGTCCTCCTCTTCCTGCCTCTGTTCTGCCTCAAGTGCCCTGTCCATTATTCCACGCAGTGTGTGCTCCAACAGGTGGACAAGGGGGACAGTGTCACTGATGCATGCACTGTCACTGCTCACCATCCTCGTGGCCTCCTCAAATGGTGACAGGACAGTGCATGCATCCCTGATCATGGCCCACTGGCGTGGGGAAAAAAAACCAAGCTCCCCTGACCCTGTCCTGGTGCCATAGTCGCACAGGTACTCATTGATGGCCCTCTGCTGCGTGTGCAGCCGCTGCAGCATGGCCAACGTTGAGTTCCACCTGGTGGGCATGTCACAGATTAGGCGGTTCTTGGGCAGGTTAAACTCCTTTTGGAGGTCCGTCAGCCGAGCACTGGCATTATATGACCGGCGGAAATGCACACAGACTTTCCTGGCCTGCCTCAGGACATCCTGTAAGCCCGGGTACCTGCCCAAGAACCGCTGCACCACCAAGTTAAGGACGTGAGCCAAACAGGGCACATGGGTCATTTGTCCCTGTCGGAGGGCAGAGAGGAGGTTGGTGCCATTGTTGCAAACCACCATTCCTGCCTTAAGTTGGCGTGGCGTCAACCACCTCTGAACCTGCCCCTGCAGAGCTGACAGAACCTCTGCCCCAGTGTGACTCCTGTCCCCAAGCACACCAGCTCAAGCATCGCATGGCATCTTTTGGCCTGCGTACTTGCGTAGCCCCTTGAATGGCTACGGAGCACCGCTGGTTCCGAGGACAAAGCACAGGAAGAGGCCATGGAGAAAGAAGAAGAGGAGGGGGTGGAGGAGAGAGGTGTGTCACATTCATTAGCATTTTGGAGGCGTGGTGGCGGAACAACCTCCAACACTACTGCACCTTGTCCTGCATCCTTCCCAGCTGCCAGCAGAGTCACCCAATGCGCCGTGAAACTTAGGTAACGTCCCTGTCCATGCCTGCTGGACCATGAGTCAGCGGTAATATGCACCTTACCGCTGACCGCCCTGTCCAGCGAGGCATGGACATTGCCTTCCACATGGCGGTAGAGAGCCGGAATCGCCTTCCGTGGGAAAAAGTGGCGTTTGGGTACCTGCCACTGAGGAACCGCACATTCCACAAACTCACGGAAGGGGGCAGAGTCTACCAACTGAAAAGGCAGCAGTTGAAGTGCTAGCAATTTTGCCAAGCTAGCATTCAACCGCTGCGCATGTGGATGGCTGGGAGCAAACTTCTTTCGGCGGTGCAGCAGCTGGGGCAGGGAAATTTGCCTGGTACAATCTGACGTCGGTGTACCGAAAGAAGATTGCCCACAAGTACTTGGCTGTGACACACCTAATTCTACACCTTCATTCCTCTCAGTGCAGGTCTCAGAGAGGACTGAAGGTATAGTGGGGTTGGAGATCTCAGCTGATGAGGAGCAAGGAGAGGTCCTCTTTGTTCTTTGGTGTGGGTCTTTTAGATACGCTTGCCAATGAACTGCATGGCAGGTCAACATATGTCTGGTCAAGCATGTGGGAGATGTTTTGGCCACGTGAGATACGCTTGAGACATATGTTGCAAATAGCAGCGGTGCGATCTGATGCACTCGTCTCAAAAAAGGCCCACACCAAAGAACTTTTTGAATAACGCGCAGAGACTGCAGCGCCCTGCACATGTGGAGCTTTGGGGTGTGATGCAGTCAATGTGCTGCCCTTAGGCTGGCCCCTGGAGGGCATCCTGCCTCGTTGGTGATGTGCCGCCTCCTCCTCCTCCTCCTCTCTCCTATCAGGCACCCACGTTGAGTCAGTGACCTCATCATCCCCTCCCTCCTCATCACTGGAGCAAACCTGGCAGTATGCTGCAGCAGGGGGAGCATGACTGCCAGATTGCTGTCCTTCTTGGGCACCCCCTCTGTTCGTGCTCATTTTACTGCCTTCATCGAGCTCAGTATCATCATCAGAGCCTTCCAAAGGCTGGGCATCTTCCTGGAGCATGTACCCAACACTGTGGTTAAACAGTTCGAGGGACTCCTCAGGAGGACATGGTGGGGCTAGGGAAGGAGTCACTGATGACATTGAGCCGAGGGAAGAGGTCGCTGCTTTGCCAGACAAAGTACCCTGGGCATGGGTGAGAGAGGACGAGGAGGATGAGGACGGCTTGGTCATCCACTCGACCAAGTCTTCCGCATGTTGCGGCTCAACACGGCCAGCTGCCAAAAAAAAGGCCAAGCGTGTCCCACGGCCACGTGCTGATGAGGATGCACCGTCTCCACAACCAGCACTAGACACAGAGCCTGCTTGCCCTCTTTTATTGGCTTGTGACTGTCTGCCTCTCCTTCTTGGCCTTCCAGACATACTAATGGCCTGTAGCTGCACTAAGCTGGGATATATATATGTACTGATACTGCAGCTAGCAAAATAAACTGCCTGCCTGTAGTATGAGAACTAGGGATGAGCTTCGTGTTCGAGTCGAACCCATGTTCGACTCGAACATCGGCTGTTCGATCGTTCGCCGAATTGCGAACGTTATGGGCCGTTCGCGCTAAATTCGTGTGGCGCGTCACGGCCCATAATTCACTGCGGCATCGCAGTGCATTGCTGGCTGATGATTGGCCAAGCATGCACTATGACCCGCATGCTTGGCCAATCACGCTGTCAGTAGAGAGAGCTGTAATTGGCCAAAGCCAGGGTGGCTTTGGCCAATTATGGCTCAGGGGATTTAGTACACACCCCACACTATATAAGGCCGCCTGCACGGCGGCCCTGTGTAGTGTGTGTTCCGGTGTGCTGAGAGATAGAGAGAGAGAGAGACAGTGTCATTTGATTTGAGTTAGATAGATTAGGCAGAACAGTCAGTCAGTTAGCTGCACTTACAGTGTATTGTGTATATATATGCATCCCAGGTGTTGCATATATATATATACACTGTATTCAGTTTAGCTAGATCCGTTCCTGTTATCTTCTATCTAGACTATTTACATTTAATGCAGTGCGTCCTGCTCACAGTGTTCAGCTAGATCCGTTCCTGCTATTTACATTTAGTGCAGTGCGTCCTGCTCACAGTGTTCAGCTAGATCCGTTCCTGTTATCTTCTAGACTATTTACATTTAGTGCAGTGCGTCCTGCTCACAGTGTTCAGCTAGATCCGTTCCTGCAATTTACATTTAGTGCAGTGCGTCCTGCTCACAGTGTTCAGCTAGATCCGTTCCTGCTATTTACATTTAGTGCAGTGCGTCCTGCTCACAGTGTTCAGCTAGATCCGTTCCTGCTATTTACATTTAGTGCAGTGCGTCCTGCTCACAGTGTTCAGCTAGATCCGTTCCTGCTATTTACATTTAGTGCAGTGCGTCCTGCTCACAGTGTTCAGCTAGATCCGTTCCTGTTATCTTCTAGACTATTTACATTTAGTGCAGTGCGTCCTGCTCACAGTGTTCAGCTAGATCCGTTCCTGCAATTTACATTTAGTGCAGTGCGTCCTGCTCACAGTGTTCAGCTAGATCCGTTCCTGCTATTTACATTTAGTGCAGTGCGTCCTGCTCACAGTGTTCAGCTAGATCCGTTCCTGCTATTTACATTTAGTGCAGTGCGTCCTGCTCACAGTGTTCAGCTAGATCCGTTCCTGCTATTTACATTTAGTGCAGTGCGTCCTGCTCACAGTGTTCAGCTAGATCCGTTCCTGTTAAATTCCTACTGACCGGCAGGCTTGTCTGGTTACAGTATATAAAGCTACCTGAAGAAAATTACAGGTGTTCTATTTGATCCTATTAGTACCACGGTCAGGCAGCTAGACTATTTACATTTAGTACAGTGCGTCCTGCTCACAGTGTTCAGCTAGATCCGTTCCTGTTATCTTCCTACTGACAGGCAGGCTTGTCTGGTTACAGTATATAAAGCTACCTGAAGAAAATTACAGGTGTTCTATTTGATCCTATTAGTACCACGGTCAGGCAGCTAGACTATTTACATTTAGTACAGTGCGTCCTGCTCACAGTGTACAGCTAGATCCGTTCCTGTTATCTTCCTACTGACAGGCAGGCTTGTCTGGTTACAGTATATAAAGCTACCTGAAGAAAATTACAGGTGTTCTATTTGATCCTATTAGTACCACGGTCAGGCAGCTAGACTATTTACATTTAGTACAGTGCGTCCTGCTCACAGTGTACAGCTAGATCCGTTCCTGTTATCTTCCTACTGACAGGCAGGCTTGTCTGGTTACAGTATATAAAGCTACCTGAAGAAAATTACAGGTGTTCTATTTGATCCTATTAGTACCACGGTCAGGCAGCTAGACTATTTACATTTAGTACAGTGCGTCCTGCTCACAGTGTACAGCTAGATCCGTTCCTGTTATCTTCCTACTGACAGGCAGGCTTGTCTGGTTACAGTATATAAAGCTACCTGAAGAAAATTACAGGTGTTCTATTTGATCCTATTAGTACCACGGTCAGGCAGCTAGACTATTTACATTTAGTACAGTGCGTCCTGCTCACAGTGTTCAGCTAGATCCGTTCCTGTTATCTTCCTACTGACAGGCAGGCTTGTCTGGTTACAGTATATAAAGCTACTTGAAGAAAATTACAGGTGTTCTATCCCAGCTTAGTGCAGCTACAGGCCATTAGTATGTCTGGAAGGCCAAGAAGGAGAGGCAGACAGTCACAAGCCAATAAGAGAGGGCAAGCAGGCTCTGTGTCTAGTGCTGGTCGTGGAGACGGTGCATCCTCATCAGCACGTGGCCATGGGACACGCTTGGCCTTTTTTTCGGCAGCTGGCCATGTTGAGCCGCAACATGCGGAAGACTTGGTCGAGTGGATGACCAAGCCGTCCTCATCCTCCTCATCCTCTCTCACCCATGCCCAGGGTGCTTTGTCTGGCAAAGCAGCGGCCTCTTCCCTCAGCTCAATGTCATCAGTGACTCCTTCCCTAGCTCCACCATGTCCTCATGAGGATTCCCTCGAACTGTTTGACCACAGTGTTGGGTACATGCTCCAGGAGGATGCCCAGCGTTTGGAAGGCTCTGATGACGATACTGAGCTCGATGAAGGCAGTAACATGAGCGCGGACAGAGGGGGTGCCCAAGAAGGACAGCAATCTGGCAGTCATGCTCCCCCTGCTGCAGCATACTGCCAGGTTTGCTCCAGTGATGAGGAGGGAGGGGATGATGAGGTCACTGACTCAACGTGGGTGCCTGATAGGAGAGAGGAGGAGGAGGAGGAGGAGGAGGAGGAGGCGGCAGCACATCACCAACGAGGCAGGATGCCCTCCAGGGGCCAGCCTAAGGGCAGCACATTGACTGCATCACACCCCAAAGCTCCACATGTGCAGGGCGCTGCAGTCTCTGCGCGTTATTCAAAAAGTTCTTTGGTGTGGGCCTTTTTTGAGACGAGTGCATCAGATCGCACCGCTGCTATTTGCAACATATGTCTCAAGCGTATCTCGCGTGGCCAAAACATCTCCCGCTTGGGTACCACATGCTTGACCAGACATATGTTGACCTGCCATGCAGTTCGTTGGCAAGCGTATCTAAAAGACCCACACCAAAGAACAAAGAGGATCTCTCCTTGCTCCTCATCAGCTGAGATTTCCAACCCCACTAGACCTTCAGTCCTCTCTGAGACCTGCAGTGAGAGGAATGAAGGTGTAGAATTAGGTGTGTCACAGCCAAGTACTTGTGGGCAATCTGCTTTTGGTACACCGACGTCAGATTGTACCAGGCAAATTTCCCTGCCCCAGCTGCTGCACCGCCGAAAGAAGTTTGCTCCCAGCCATCCACATGCCCAGCGGTTGAATGCTAGCTTGGCAAAATTGCTAGCACTTCAACTGCTGCCTTTTCAGTTGGTAGACTCTGCCCCCTTCCGTGAGTTTGTGGAATGTGCGGTTCCTCAGTGGCAGGTACCCAAACGCCACTTTTTCTCACGGAAGGCGATTCCGGCTCTCTACCGGCATGTGGAAGGCAATGTCCATGCCTCGCTGGACAGGGCGGTCAGCGGTAAGGTGCATATTACCGCTGACTCATGGTCCAGCAGGCATGGACAGGGACGTTACCTAAGTTTCACGGCGCATTGGGTGACTCTGCTGGCAGCTGGGAAGGATGCAGGACAAGGTGCAGTAGTGTTGGAGGTTGTTCCGCCACCACGCCTCAAAAATGCTGATTGTGACACACCTCTCTCCTCCACCCCCTCCTCTTCTTCTTCCTCCATGGCCTCTTCCTCGGAACCAGCGGTGCTCCGTAGGCGTTCAAGGGGCTACGCAAGTACGCAGGCCAAAAGATGCCATGCGGTGCTTGAGCTGGTGTGCTTGGGGGACAGGAGCCACACTGGGGCAGAGGTTCTGTCAGCTCTGCAGGGGCAGGTTCAGAGGTGGTTGACGCCACGCCAACTTAAGGCAGGAATGGTGGTTTGCGACAATGGCACCAACCTCCTCTCTGCCCTCCGACAGGGACAAATGACCCATGTGCCCTGTTTGGCTCACGTCCTTAACTTGGTGGTGCAGCGGTTCTTGGGCAGGTACCCGGGCTTACAGGATGTCCTGAGGCAGGCCAGGAAAGTCTGTGTGCATTTCCGCCGGTCATATAATGCCAGTGCTCGGCTGACGGACCTCCAAAAGGAGTTTAACCTGCCCAAGAACCGCCTAATCTGTGACATGCCCACCAGGTGGAACTCAACGTTGGCCATGCTGCAGCGGCTGCACACGCAGCAGAGGGCCATCAATGAGTACCTGTGCGACTATGGCACCAGGACAGGGTCAGGGGAGCTTGGTTTTTTTTCCCCACGCCAGTGGGCCATGATCAGGGATGCATGCACTGTCCTGTCACCATTCGAGGAGGCCACGAGGATGGTGAGCAGTGACAGTGCATGCATCAGTGACACTGTCCCCCTTGTCCACCTGTTGGAGCACACGCTGCGTGGAATAATGGACAGGGCACTTGAGGCAGAACAGAGGCAGGAAGAGGAGGACTTCCTTAGCTCTCAAGGCCCCCTTTATCCAGACAGTGTTCCTGCGTGCCCGCCGATCACACAGGAAGAGGACGAGGAGGAAGAGGAGGAGGAGGAAGATTGTGTCAGTATGGAGGTGGAGCCTGGCACTCAGCATCAGCAGCAGTCTTTAAGGGATCAGTCCCAAGAAACACATGGACTTGTACGTGGCTGGGAGGAGGTGGCTGCGGACCATGTCGTTCTTAGTGACCCAGAGGACTCCGGACCGAATGCCTCAGCAAACCTACGCTGCATGGCCTCCCTGATCCTGCAAAGCCTGCGTAAGGATCCTCGTATTCGTGGTATCAAGGAGAAGGACCAATACTGGCTGGCAACCCTCCTTGATCCACGTTACAAGGGTAAGGTTGCGGACCTTATCTTGCCATCGCAGAGGGAGCAGAGGATGAAACATCTTCGGGAGGCCTTGCAGAAAGGTCTGTGCAACGCGTTCCCAGAGACTGGGAGGTTACAAACTCCTGTTTCTGGACAACGTGTTGCTGAGGCTTCGGTCAGTCAAAGAAGGAGCGGTGGAGAAGGTGGCCGTCTGACCGATGCGTTCAGACAATTTTTTGGTCCGCAGCCCCAAGGTATGATCGGTTCCAGCAACCATCGCCAGCGTCTGTTTTACATGGTGCAGGAATACCTAGGGGCAAGATCAGACTTGGACACCTTTCCCACCGAAAATCCTCTGGGTTACTGGGTCTTGAGGATGGATCACTGGCCAGAGCTTGCACAGTATGCAATTGAGCTACTGGCCTGTCCTGCATCCAGCGTTCTTTCGGAACGCACATTCAGTGCTGCTGGAGGCGTGGTAACCGATCACAGGGTGCGTCTGTCCACCGACTCGGTCGATCGGCTGACCTTCATAAAAATGAATGAGTCTTGGATCACCACCAGCTACCAAGCACCTGATGCTGATGTAACCGAATAATTTTTTTTGAAATCTCAGATCCCTTCAAAGACTGCCTATGCTGATGCTGAGTGACTATCCCTGAGTAATTATCCTCTTCCTCCTCAATCATCACGCTGATAGCTTGTAAGAACATTTTTGGTTCTGGGCGCCACCACCAGTGCCTAAGGCACAATTTTTCAGCCCCTGTTTAACAGGGGCGTGTAATTACAATTTTTGATGTAATACTTTGCAGCAGGGCTCGTTCCTGCATTCCAACTAGAGTGTCTGTGAGGGGTTGCAGTGTTGTGGCACCAGCACCAGTGCCTAGGGCCCAATTTTTCTGCCCCTGTCTAACAGGGGCGTGTAATTACAATTTTTGATGCAATACTTTGCAGCAGGGCTCGTTCCTGCGTTCCAACTAGAGTGTCTGTGAGGGGTTGCAGTGTTGTGGCACCAGCACCAGTGCCTAGGGCCCAATTTTTCTGCCCCTGTCTAACAGGGGCGTGTAATTACAATTTTTGATGCAATACTTTGCAGCAGGGCTCGTTCCTGCGTTCCAACTAGAGTGTCTGTGAGGGGTTGCAGTGTTGTGGCACCAGCACCAGTGCCTAAGGCCCAATTTTTCTGCCCCTGTCTAACAGGGGCGTGTAATTACAATTTTTGAAGCAATAATTTGCAGCAGGGCTCGTTCCTGCGTTCCAACTAGAGTGTCTGTGAGGGGTTGCAGTGTTGTGGCACCAGCACCAGTGCCTAAGGCCTAATTTTTCAGCTCCTGTTCAACAGGGGCATGTAATTACAATTCTTGATCTAATATTTCACAGCAGGGCCCTGTGAGGGCTTACAGTGTTGTGGCCACAGCAACACCTAAGGCCCAAATTTCTGCTGAGTATATAGGGCAGGACCCTACTTTCAAACATCTAACTTACAAACGACTCCTACTTGTAAACGGAAGGAGACAACAGGAAGTGAGATGAAATCTACCCCTAGGAAGGGAAATTCTCTCCTGTAAGAGTTAATATGGGAAAACAAGTTCTCCTTTCCACTGATGCTTTCCAATCCTTGTTCCACAAAAAAACCCAAATTTTCAAAAAACATTTTTCATTGGGACAAAAAAGTGAGGTGAAATCTTCTGAAGAGGAGGAAAGACAGCAAAACAAATGTCACAGGGGTGATAACCCTTCCCTATGTTTTCCAAAAAGCTTAGAAAAGATTTTTTGGCTGGAGCTAAACACGTTAAAAATGTTCAAAATTACAAACAGATTCTACTTAACAACAAACCTACAGTCCCTGTCTTGTTTGCACCGCCTGTATACTGCTGTTCAGAGTATATAGGGCCTGGTGGCCCCACACCTTTCCTTATTTTAATTTGGGTGCGGGGTTCCCCTTAATATCCATACAAGACCCAAAGGGACTGGTAATGGACTGGGGGGTACCCATGCCGTTTGTCTCACTGATTTTCATCCATATTGCCAGGACCCGACATGACATTAAACCCGCAAGCAGTTTTAAATGAGATTTTTTCCTTTAAAAATGACATTTGGTGCAGGGACTGTTCTAAACATGGGAAACACGCGTCACTTTACAGGCATACTATAGACACCCCCCAGGTATGATATTTAAAGGAATATTTCACTTTTTTTTTTTTACTTTAAGCATCATTAAAATCACTGCTCCCGAAAAAACGGCCGTTTTTAAAAGTTTTTTTTGCATTGATACATGTCCCCTGGGGTAGGACCCGGGTCCCCAAACCCTTTTTAGGACAATACCATGCAAATTAGCCTTTAAAATGAGCACTTTTGATTTCGAACGTTCGAGTCCCATAGACGTCAATGGGGTTCTAACGTTCGTGCGAACTTTCGGTCCGTTCGCGGGTTCTGGTGCGAACCGAACCGGGGGGTGTTCGGCTCATCCCTAATGAGAACACCACCAACCTTCTACAGGTAGCTTTAGCTGAACACTGTGCAGAGCTCGCAAAAAAATAACTTGTAGTTTTAGCTGAACACTGTGAGCAGGACGCACCCCACTAACTTGTAGCTTTAGATGAACACTGTGCAGAGGTCTCACTACACTAACTTGTAGGTTTAGCTGAACACTGTGAGCAGGACACACTGCACTAACTGTAAATAGTCTAGCTGCCTGACTGTGGTACTAATAGGATCAAAAGAACACCAGTAATTTTCTTCAGGTAGCTGTAAATACTGTAACAAGACAAGCCTGCCTGTCAGTAGGAAGATAACAGGAACAGATCTAGCTGAACACTGTGAGCAGGACGCACTGCACTAAATGTAAATAGTCTAGAAGATAACAGGAACAGATCTAGCTAAACTGAATACAGTGTATATATATATATGCAACACCTGGGATGCATATATATACACAATACACTGTAAGTGCAGCTAACTGACTGACTGTTCTGCCTAATCTATCTAACTCAAATGAAATGACACTGTCTCTCTCTCTCTCTATCTCTCTCTCTATCTCTTTCAACGCCGGAACACACACTACACAGGGCCGCCGTGCAGGTGGCCTTATATAGTGTGGGGCGTGTACTAAATCCCCTGAGCCATAATTGGCCAAAGCCTCCTTGGCTTTGGCCAATTACGGCTCTCTGTTCAGACGGTGCTGTGATTGGCCAAGCATGCGGGTCATAGTGCATGCTTGGCCAATCATCAGCCAGCAATGCACTGCAATGCCGCAGTGAATTATGGGCCGTGACGCGCCACACGAATTTGGCACGAACGGCCCATATCGTTCGCAATTCGGCGAACGGGCGAACAGACGATGTTCGAGTCGAACATGGGTTCGACTCGAACACGAAGCTCATCCCTACCTGACGTGAAGAGGAAGGCCTCTCTTACAGCTCTAGCTCAGTAACCACTGGAAGTGAGAGAGTGACTGTGAGAGCACGGTGAGGTGTGAGTGCCAGTAGTAAGTTGCCGTAAGTCAAGCAAGCCGATGCTCCACCAGAAATGAGCCAGAAGACAGAGGCAGCTGACAGCAGACAGATGCAGCAGACCCCAGAGCTGGCTGGTAGCACACTGGCAGGTGCTTAAGCAAACAGGCTAGAAGCAGATGGGAGCATGCCGGTCAGGTGGCACTGTGGTAGACTGGAGGAGCAGGATCCAGGGTTAGGCATGCTGGGTCAGTAGTAGACAGTCAGATCAGGTAGAGGAATAGTCAGGAAACAGGCCGAGATAAGCAAGGGTGAAACAGATCAGGCAAAGACAGGAGGAAAGAGCAGATTCCAGGGACAAGCCAAGGTCAGGGCAGGTAGTGTTCAAGCGTGGTCAGAGGCAAGCCGGGTCAGAAACAGAAGTCAGGTACAGGCAACTGAGTACATGGAGTGCTGTAGATCAAACAGCAATGAACCAGTGCAGCAGCCCTGCTTAAATATCCTGTTTGGCACCAGCATGGTGATAGGTCCACGCCCCAAGCATGGGCATGCACACGTGTGCGCGCGCACATCTGCTCGGACACTTGCTGGCCTTTGCCTGTGCACACTTATGTGCCTGGCAACACTGTTTGCTTTCTGGGCAAGCTTTCCTTGACACAAGCCCTTCTTACATTCTCTAAAATGAATCCAATATCATCTCTAGGTACCCTGAAAAAAAAAAAAAGTGGTCTTAATCTCCTGAAACACTTTAGAACTGAACTTTTTATGTGTATGGCTCTTAACCTCAATGCGCACACCACAAAACTTCTGAGGAACCCGCACTCCACCCAGTACCTCCAATATTTGAGCAGACCACTACCCCAACAAGGTCACATCAACCATTCATTCCTTGGTCTCCTCTCCTCCCAGTGAGCAGACATTGTAAAAGGTGAGAGGCTGCAGCATGCATGTTCTTAACATGAAAAAAAAAATACAGTGCCTTGCAAAAGTATTCACCCCCCTTGGCATTTTTGGTGTTTTGTTGCCTCACAACCTGGAATTAACATGGATTGTTTGAGTATTTGCATCATTTAATTTACAGAACACGCCCACAACTTTGAAGATGTTTTTTTTTTTTTATTGTGAAGCAAACAACAAATAGGACAAAATAACAGAAAAAAATCAATGTGCATAACTATTCACCCCCCTAAAGTCAATACTTTGTAGAGCCACCTTTTGCGGCTATCACAGCTCCAAGTCGCTTTGGATAAGGCTCTATGACTTGCCACATCTCACCACTGGGATTTTTGCCCATTCCTCCTTGCAAAACGGCTCCAGCTCCTTCAGGTTGGATGGTTTGCACTTGTGAACAGCAATATTTAAGTATGACCACAGATTTTCTATTGGATTGAGGTCTGGGCTTTGTCTAGGCCATTCCAACACATTTCCATGTTTCCCCTTAAACCACTCAAGTGTTGCTTTAGCAGTGTGTTTGGGGTCATTGTCCTGCTGGAAGGTGAACCTCCGTCCTAGCCTCAAATCACACACAGAGTGCTACAGGTTTTGCTCAAGAACATCCCTGTATTTAGCACCATCCATCTTTCCCTCAACTCTGACCAGTTTCCCGACTGCTGAAAAACACCCCCACAGCATGATGCTGCCACCACCATGTTTCACAGTGGGGATGGTGTTCTTTGGGTGATGTGATGTGTTGGGTTTGCTCCAGACATAGCGTTATCTTTGATGGCCAAAAAGTCCAATTTTAGTCTCATCAGACCAGAGCACCTTCCTCCATACATTTTGGGAATCTCCCACATGACTTTTCACAAACTCAAAACGTGTCATTGTGTTTTTACTGAAAGTGATGTCTTTCTTCTGGCCTCTCTGCCATAAAGCCCAACTCTATGGAGCGTACGGCTTATTGTGGTCCTATGTACAGATACTCCAGTCTCTGCTGTGGAACTCTGCAGCTCCTCCAGGGTTACCTTAGGTCTCTGTGCTCCTCTCTGATTAATGCCCTGCCCTCCTTGCCCGCTCCGTGAGTTTTGGTGTGGGGCCGTCTCTTGGCAGGTTTGCTGTTGTGCCATGTTCTTTCCATTTGGTTACGATAGATTTGATGGGGCTCCTAGGGATCATCAAAGATTTGGATATTTTTTTATAACCTAATCCTGACTTGTACTTCTCAACAACATTGTCCCTTACTTGTCTGGAGAGTTCCTTGGTCTTCATGGCAGTGTTTGGTTAGTGGTGCCTCTTTCTTAGGTGTTGCAGCCTCTGGGGCCTTTCACAAAGGTGTGTCTATGTAATGACAGATCATGTGACACTTAGATTGCACACAGGTGGACATCATTTCACTAATTATGTGACTTCTGAAGGTAATTGGTGGCACCAGAGCTTTTTATGGGCTTCATAACAAAGGGGGTGAATACATACACACATGACAATTATCAGTTTTTTATTTCTGAAGAATAGTTTTAGGTATATATTTTTCTAATTTTACTTCACCAACTTAGACTATTGTGTTCTGATCATCACATATAATTCAGATAAAAAAAACATTGAACTAAAGGCTGTAATGTAACAAAATAGGTAAAAAGCCAAGGGGGGTGAATACTTTTGCAAGGCACTGTATCTTATCACAGGTCCACTTTATAAAGTTTCATTAATGATAGGCATCAGGAATGTCAAAAGGGTTTTGTGTTAAAATAGAAAAAAAAAAAAAAATCAGGAAACGTTCTTCAGCCTTGTCAGCTCGGCACACCCAGATGAACGCGCTCTGGTATCATATGGCTGTGTGGTGTAGAACGGAGAGGCAATTATTTGCATTGGTTAAACTTCAATAAGCTCACTGGGACATTGTGCATTTAATTATTTTCTGGGGAGAGGGAGGAGAGCAGCAGAACTGAAAATGATGCTGCTAGCTATAGTCTGCATGTCCATTTATGTCTTAGAAGGCCTTCTGTCCTTCTACCTCAACTTTTTTATTTTAGTCTTCCACTTGAAAAGCCTCAGAAAGGGGATAAAGCTGAACCCTTCCAGCCTCATCCAGCTGATCATGGGAGCCATTAACATTAGCTTGCGAGGAATCATGCTCGGGACTTCCATTGTTACATTATTCCTTATTTTTCAAGTTGCGAAGTTGTATCATGCAATGATGGTCATCATCCCTTTCCACTTAAAGTTCAGCTATTGGCTCATTGCCTGGCTCTGCGCCTATTATTGTACCACTATCACCAACATCAAACACCGACTCTTTATCTGGATGAAGAGGATCCTCATGTCCTTCTTGCCTCACCTGCTTTTCCTCTCCGCGGTTGTGTCTTTTATCCTGCCTGTCCAGTCAGTCTGGTACCTTAACGCCCAAATCTCTGATGATAACTCCACCCTGAGTAACATATTCCCCAGGTTTGAAGTCTTCATTTCTGACTTCACTGTAATAGCGATCAGCTGTCTCTGTTCCTGCCTGCCCTTCCTGGTGACCCTCGGCTCCCTCATGGTGACCATGTCCTCCCTCTTCATACATATCTGGAAGGTGAAGAAGAATGACTCGGGATTTGCTCCTCCGAACCTCCAGGCTCATGTCAGCGCTGTGAGAACCATGATATTGTTTCTTGTCCTCTCTGTCATTGTCAACGTCGCTGAGATAGTTAAACTCATGGGATTGTCCTTCTTCAATTTCTCGAACGGGACTGTACAGTTCCTTATCTGGTTATTGGCTGCTACCTTTCCATTGGCAGAAGCCGCCATTATTATCCAGTCCAGCCGCAAGTTGAAGAAGAGGTTTTTACAAATGTTCTGTGCTGGAAAATTCATGGGAGGCCAGAACTAGGACCTACTGTTTGTCAGCCAATGAGTACCAAACTTGAACCTTCTGGATTTGTGGATACATATGGGTCTATAAGCAAGAGAGAGGTTCCCCCAAAATGGGGTTTTTAGGCAGCACAATGATGAAGGAAATCAGATTCAGTATCAAAAATATAACAAATTTATTAAAGTATACCATAAAAGTTAAAACAATGAGCTCCAGTGGGGGGCATTTGAGATAAAATTACATTACATATTAATAGGCTGAACATATATTGGCAGACATATATTCACAACAACACTCGGTAGCATGAATATTTGAACCTGACGCGTTTCAATCCCTGTACTTGGGGTCTTCTTCAGAGGATTGGTCTGCTGAAAAATATACATAGATGAAATTGATACATGTAAATAAATTACATTAGTATAATGGTAGTTACATTCACCATGTAGAATATGGATACAATAGTAATAATTTACCCAGTAATATATGTTCGGCAGAAAAGAGAACGAGGCCTCCCATATGGAGATCCCTTGGAACGACTATCCTCCTGTCCCCCCCAGGAGAAGGACACCGGGAACCCCTACCGCCAACCGCGGTTCAGGCCGGGGTAGTGAAAGCAGCGACGTGGCTTGCGAGAGGTCACACTCCTGGATACCACCCACCAGACTAACAAAAACAACCAGGGAGCACAGAGGGTTACACCTGTGAGGGTAATCAAAAAGTTCCTCATAATAAGCTCAGTCATTTACATGGTACTGATTATATGTCCAAGAAGGGACAAGAAAACAGAAATTATATATATATATGAAATTTTCCAGAGGCAGTATAAGGTATGGGCAGCACCTCAGTGTGTGCTCAATGTGATGACGATCCGTGTGAAAACGTGATATATAAGAAGACCAAAGTGGAGTGAAAGGATGAAAAATAGGTAATGGCTAGTGAGGACTGAGTGTAGGAATATGGTGAAAGGAAGTGAGTGCACCGAAATTGCTGGGAGAAAAGATGTGGAAAAAGAGAGGGGAAAAGGGGAGAGAAAATGGGAAGGGGAGGGGGGGGGGAAGGGAGGGGAAGGGGGGGGGTTTTGGGTGTTTTGGGGTAAAAAGGGGGAAGAAAAAGAGATTGCACAAAAAGTTAAAAATGAATTAATTACCTCAAGGGGTACTAAAGGACACGTGTTTAGGCACTGTGTTGCCCCATATACAAGACTGGTGCCTGTTAACCAAACCCGGGATTGGTTATAGGGTATAGCGGGCTCGGTGGATTGGTATCCCACACTGAGTCCACCAGTCTGAAAAATAGGTAAACATCAAAGTGTAAGTTGTAGATAACGAATGGTGGCCGAGTCATTGTACAGCAAGGCCACTATGAATAAACGGGGGTCAATGCAGAATCAAATAATGTTCGCATGAGCCCCCATTGTATAGGACAAAAAGTAGTGCCTAGACAAGGACCAAATACAGAGTAATAGAAGTGATACTTACTTGGTGTAAATTGAAAAGTGCCTGCTGTTCACCAGGGAGGAAGAGAGACTGAGGGTGTGCTGCGAGTATACCTCTTATATACTGCCTACTGGGGGTGTGTACTCACTTATGATCAATCCAGGTGTGTGCGCCATCCCTGATTGCTCTGCGGTGGGCGGCGTGACTGCCCTATAGGCAGTCGAGCGTGGCTTCCCCGGTGTTCCGGAAGAGCATAGCTCCGGCTCAGCGTCACTCTCGTCGGAATCTCGCGATGCCGATGACGTCACGCCGCACGCGCGGGGCCCCGCGCATGCGCAGTGGCGAGCGGCATCCGAGAGTGTTCCGGAATGCCGCCGGCAAGGAGGAAGTAATCCCCAATGCAGCGCCCGGTGGCCATCCGGGCATCCAATGGGGAAACATGGGGGGGAGGAGCCACCTATAGGGGCCGGCTCATTCCCCCCCCACCTTGCCGGGAAGCCAGATCGCGGATCACCCCCGATCCTGAGATGGGGGCGGAGACAGCACCGCAGGACTCCCTCAATCCCCCCCCCTCCCCTCCTGATTGAGGGAGTCCTGCGGTGCTGTCTCCGCCCCCATCTCAGGATCGGGGGTGATCCGCGATCTGGCTTCCCGGCAAGGTGGGGGGGGAATGAGCCGGCCCCTATAGGTGGCTCCTCCCCCCCATGTTTCCCCATTGGATGCCCGGATGGCCACCGGGCGCTGCATTGGGGATTACTTCCTCCTTGCCGGCGGCATTCCGGAACACTCTCGGATGCCGCTCGCCACTGCGCATGCGCGGGGCCCCGCGCGTGCGGCGTGACGTCATCGGCATCGCGAGATTCCGACGAGAGTGACGCTGAGCCGGAGCTATGCTCTTCCGGAACGCCGGGGAATCCACGCTCGACTGCCTATAGGGCAGTCACGCCGCCCACCGCAGAGCAATCAGGGATGGCGCACACACCTGGATTGATCATAAGTGAGTACACACCCCCAGTAGGCAGTATATAAGAGGTATACTCGCAGCACACCCTCAGTCTCTCTTCCTCCCTGGTGAACAGCAGGCACTTTTCAATTTACACCAAGTAAGTATCACTTCTATTACTCTGTATTTGGTCCTTGTCTAGGCACTACTTTTTGTCCTATACAATGGGGGCCCATGCGAACATTATTTGATTCTGCATTGACCCCCGTTTATTCATAGTGGCCTTGCTGTACAATGACTCGGCCACCATTCGTTATCTACAACTTACACTTTGATGTTTACCTATTTTTCAGACTGGTGGACTCAGTGTGGGATACCAATCCACCGAGCCCGCTATACCCTATAACCAATCCCGGGTTTGGTTAACAGGCACCAGTCTTGTATATGGGGCAACACAGTGCCTAAACACGTGTCCTTTAGTACCCCTTGAGGTAATTAATTCATTTTTAACTTTTTGTGCAATCTCTTTTTCTTCCCCCTTTTTACCCCAAAACACCCAAAACCCCCCCCCTTCCCCTCCCTTTCCCCCCCCCCCTCCCCTTCCCATTTTCTCTCCCCTTTTCCCCTCTCTTTTTCCACATCTTTTCTCCCAGCAATTTCGGTGCACTCACTTCCTTTCACCATATTCCTACACTCAGTCCTCACTAGCCATTACCTATTTTTCATCCTTTCACTCCACTTTGGTCTTCTTATATATCACGTTTTCACACGGATCGTCATCACATTGAGCACACACTGAGGTGCTGCCCATACCTTATACTGCCTCTGGAAAATTTCATATATATATATAATTTCTGTTTTCTTGTCCCTTCTTGGACATATAATCAGTACCATGTAAATGACTGAGCTTATTATGAGGAACTTTTTGATTACCCTCACAGGTGTAACCCTCTGTGCTCCCTGGTTGTTTTTGTTAGTCTGGTGGGTGGTATCCAGGAGTGTGACCTCTCGCAAGCCACGTCGCTGCTTTCACTACCCCGGCCTGAACCGCGGTTGGCGGTAGGGGTGCCCGGTGTCCTTCTCCTGGGGGGGACAGGAGGATAGTCGTTCCAAGGGATCTCCATATGGGAGGCCTCGTTCTCTTTTCTGCCGAACATATATTACTGGGTAAATTATTACTATTGTATCCATATTCTACATGGTGAATGTAACTACCATTATACTAATGTAATTTATTTACATGTATCAATTTCATCTATGTATATTTTTCAGCAGACCAATCCTCTGAAGAAGACCCCAAGTACAGGGGTTGAAACGCGTCAGGTTCAAATATTCATGCTACCGAGTGTTGTTGTGAATATATGTCTGCCAATATATGTTCAGCCTATTAATATGTAATGTAATTTTATCTCAAATGCCCCCCACTGGAGCTCATTGTTTTAACTTTTATGGTATACTTTAATAAATTTGTTATATTTTTGATACTGAATCTGATTTCCTTCATCATTGTGCTGCCTAAAAACCCCATTTTGGGGGAACCTCTCTCTTGCTTATAACTTTTAAGGGGTGAGCAGCAAATTCCTGGTTTCCCCTCTGGTGTCTCTCTATATCACATATGGGTCTATATACTTTAGAAACTTGGTCATGTACTATATAAACTTAATATATGTACTTAGGTTGGTCTACATACTGCATGAACTCAAACTATACATTATATAGACATATATGATGTCCTTAATATCATAAAAACATTAGACTTCTATGTTGCCATTTGGGGCATTTTCAAACCTTTTACCCGTTTCTCTGATGTTCTGACACGCTCACCACTCAGTGTGTAATAGTTTACTTAAAAAAATTGATATCAGTGCAACCGGGGGAAGGAACTAAATGTGGCACTCCAGAGACCAAGTTTAAAGAACTGTGTATTGCGGCCGACATCAAAAGAGGAAGAGGAATGCACAAGGTCCTTATCATTTGACCAGTAGGACTCCTAAGGCTAATCAATGCCCCCACACCTGGCCAGTATGGCTTGGGAAAGGTGAAGGATTGGATGCACATCCAGGAATACCAAGACTTGTGCAGGGGTTTACTGCCCAAACCTAGCCAAAATGACAGCATGCTTCCGTTGGAGGTTGGAGGGATGATGTGGACTTCTTGTGTGGTCATCGGATCAAGAACTCAACACTTGGCACAGGAATTCAGTTTTATGACCTTTGGTTCAAGATGTCTTCAATGACTGTGATTACCGACCTCAAGTCTCAAGTCTGGATAAAAAGGGCCCTGGCATGAGAGGTTCAACGAGAACGTATGTATGTGTGTTGGACTAGAGAAGACCCCTATCACCTCTTTCTCTTTTCTCCTTTCCTTATTTGTAACTGTAATGTACTTACTTCCCTCTTTGTAAATAAACCCAAACCCTATTTTAAGACCTGGTCGTCCTTCGTTAGAATCGAGACACCCCAATCAGAGCGCATTTTACAACTGTCTCCATCCTGGCACGCCCAACCCTCTGATCCCACCAGCGCAAACATTTCCCCTGAACACTCCCCTCCTCTCACCAGCCCTCTCCAGTATTTGTCACTCCCACTACCCATCACTGTGACCTGCCCCCCGCACTCAGCCTGGGGACGTGACAGCAGAGATCCCCCCCAGAAATGCCTCTGTATTTCACCTACCTTCCACTTCCACGAACCTAAGCTGCACACAGATAATGGAGACTTCCCTTCCTCCTGAGCCATCCTGAGTGGATGGGAGTGTTCAGGACATGAGTCTGTGCTGGTGTTAGACCCTCTGCACCCTTTCACGAATTAGAACCCCCCCCCCCAGCACTATTACCCAGGCTTACTCTCCTGCAATAAATTTATACAACTAACATGCGAATGTATTCAGAATAAATGAATTGTGTGCACCGGACATAACTAGAAATGGGCTGAACACCCCCCGGTTCAGTTCACACCAGAACTTCCCAACAGAGAAAAAGTTCTAACCCAAGCCGCAAACCCTATTAAAGTCTATGGCACCCCCAACCTACAAAAATAAAAAGTCCCCATTTTGAGGGCTTATATGTAAGTAATTGGCCATAAAAAGGGCATGGGGGTCCGGGTACTGCCCTGGGGGACATATATCAATGCAGAAAAATGTTTTTTTGTAAAAAAGATTGCTTTTATAGGAGCAATGAGTAACATTGTTTATAAACATTGATCAGACAGGAGATAGAGAGATACAAAGTAACATTGTTTATAAACATTGATCAGACAGGAGACAGAGAGATACAAAGTAACATTGTTTATAAACATTGATCGGACAGGAGATAGAGAGATACAAAGTAACATTGTTTATAAACATTGATCAGACAGGAGATAGAGAGATACAAAGTAACATTGTTTATAAACATTGATCGGACAGGAGACAGAGAGATACAAAGTAACATTGTTTATAAACATTGATCGGACAGGAGACAGAGAGATACAAAGTAACATTGTTTATAAACATTGATCGGACAGGAGACAGAGAGATACAAAGTAACATTGTTTATAAACATTGATCAGACAGGAGATAGAGAGATACAAAGTAACATTGTTTATAAACATTGATCGGACAGGAGATAGAGAGATACAAAGTAACATTGTTTATAAACATTGATCAGACCGGAGATAGAGTTACCACAGTTGTTTTCCATTGAGAACTACAAGTCAGGACATGTAGTTTATTCATACACAGATTTTTGTAAATGATGCAGCTGTGTGGGTGTCAAAGGGGGGATTTGAGGGGGATTTGTACTGTCCTGGCCTCAGGAAAAGAGATGGACCCTCGGAACATCAGGATTGATACATTTCCTATATACTGTATACACCGTGGTTTGTGGACTTTAGAACCACACAGACTAAATAATATTCACTGTTTTGAATTGGTTGTTAGTTTTTTTGTTATCATGAAGAAAGATTATTGGCAAAGTTTTATAACAGAAACTAAGACATTTTTCAGAAACGTTGGTCTTTTTGTCTTTATATCACAAAAAATAAAAACCCAGTGGTAATAAAATACCACTAAAATAAAGTTCTTTCTTTCCTAAAAAAAAAAAAAAAAAAAAAAAAAAAATTCTAGAAAATGTATTTGGGTAAAGTGTTGCAAGATTGTGTAATTGTCTAGCAAAGTGTGACAGCCTTCACAGAACAGCTGTATTTATACTGAGATTAAATGACACACAGGTGGACTCTATTTACTAATTAGGAGACTTCTGAAGACAATTGGTTCCACTAGACTTTATTATTTGTTATCAGAGTAAAGGGGGCTGAATACAAATGCCCCCCCCCCCCACACTTTTCACATATTTATTTGTATCATTTATCATTTTCCTTCCACTTCACAATTATGTGACACTTTGTGTTGGTCTATCACATAAAATCCCAATAAAACACGTTTTTGGCTGTAAGATGACAAAATGTGGGGAATTTCAAGCGGTATGAATACTTTTTCAAGGCACTGTAGATATTGTATACAAGTTGTTTAATTCATTTGGAGGTTATATTTCCACCATTGTTAATTGCTTTGAGAAGTCACCTTTTTTAATTGATCTGTACACAATCTTGCAGACCAACTTTTCCAAACTAGTTTGTCTGTGATATTGGGCAACCTTAAGATGACTCTTTATTATTTCGGCCTATCTGCAACTTAGACTGTTCAGAATTAAACTCAGAAATCCTATGTCTTCGTTTCAATTCACAGATGCTCTGACAGCCTGTACACTTACCATTAAACACATATCTGAAGTCAGGTTTGCTTTTAGGATGTATAATTATAATTTCCAGCTGGATCAAGACATCCATCACAGCAGCTATGGAAATGGGTTGGAGTATCATATCTCCTGACGACATGTAACTGAGAGCATGGAACCATTTGCATTGGCCGAGCTCCTTCAGCAGCCCATCTGTCCTCCTGTCCTGGGTAAACTCTGTCTAAACCTTCTACTGACAGCCGGAGAGCTGCACTCCATACAATGATGATGGTGCTAAATATTGTCCTTTTGTCCATGAATGTTCTGGAAAGCCTTCTCTCCTTCTTCCTCAACTCCTGTATTGTGTTAATTCACATAAAAAGCCTCAGACATGGGATGAAGAAGATGAGCCCTTCCGATCTTATCCAGCTGGTCATGGGAGTCACCAACATCACCATGCGAGGGACCATGCTAGTGAACACTACTGAGTTATGGCATCCAATTTATTACCAAAAGAACATCTTCCATACGATGGTCATCCTTATCCCATTCCACTTGTACTTTAATTATTGGCTCATTGCCTGGCTCAGTACCCATTATTGGACTAATATCACCAACTTAAAACACCAGATCTTTGTCTGGATAAAGAGAAGCTTCTCATCTTTCATACCTCACTTCCTTTTATTGTCAGCCATTGTGTCTCTTTCTATCACACTTCCATCCATCTGGTTTCTTGATGCTGGGGTCTCCGGTCAGAATTCCACTTCTTCTGGAATCTCCTTAACTGGCTTCTATTTTATACCCCTGGCCTGTGCCACCATCTGCTTGTCCTTTTCCCTCATTCTAGTCTCCTTAATCATCACCACATCCTCTTTATTAACCCATGTCCAGAATATGAAGAAGAACGGCTCAGAGCTCAGTGGTTCCAGGGTTCAGGCTCATGTCAGTGCCGTGAGGACAATGATATTATTGCTTCTCCTTTCCGCCATCATCAGCACGGCAGACTTACTCATATTCATGCCCCAGCCACACTTCCCTGCATTTATATATCCTATTGCCTGGTTGATATTGGCTTTCTTTCCATCACTGGAAGCCTCCATCATTATCCAGTCCAGCCCAAAGCTCAGGAAGATGTTTCTGCAGAGGTTCTGTGCTGGGACATTAGTGAGGAATGAGGACCTCCAGAAGGAATGACTGGACCTTAGGATGAAGGGGACTCCTGGCTGGTGGAAGCATGGCATGAGATGACGAGGAGTCAGCTAACCATGTCCTCTGAATGTGCAGTGCTTCCCACAGGTTCTTTATCAAATCAGTGCAAGGCAGCCAGGCACACGGAAACCCTCCATCCACTCTGGCTCAGTAAACAGTCTAGGGGTTTGTATTTTTGGAGATTTATTTGCTAGTAGAACCTTGGGAGGGGTTGTGGGGTGATGCAGGATACTCCAAAATGAAATGTATTTTTAGTAGAGGACATTTCTCACTTAGAAACGGTAGCACCAATGTAGGTAGATATAGGCAATCTATCCGGTTCACATGACAACAAGTAACCAAGGCGCTGGGTCATAAATGAGCAAAATAAGAAAAGAATCTGACTAGGAAGACTATCAATGGGTGTGCCACATCCCGGTAAGTTATAAAGGAAAGGGAGAAATACCCCTAGGGTGGGACTTTTAGGGCACTATCGTAGTAAGAAATTTTTTTTTATAAATATAGAAAATTTTATTCCAAAAGAAAATACGGTACATATCAAGAAAAATTGTTACATTTGATAATTGTGCATAAATATACAATAAATGTAGATACAGATAAAAAACGTCAATGAGAAATGAGTATGTCTCCCTGCACCAGACGCGTTTCGGAAAATCCTTTGCTTCATCAGGGTTCTTACAGAGAGCTTTACATCTGAAGAGTTACAAAATACAAAATAACTAGTAATCAATATCACTACCACCAGATTATACATGTCCACAGATGTAATTCACTTACATTTGATTAATTGACATAGACATGAGATTGTCCCAATCACTACCTGTATAGTTTGCCATGACAAAGACCAGCAATCCTACTAAAAAAAAAAAAAAAAATTGTCAATGAATCAAATGTAAGTGAATTACATCTGTGGAAATGTTTAAGGTATAATCTGGTGGTAGTGATATTGATTACTAAGTATTTTGTATTCTGTAACTCTTCAGATGTAAATCTCTCTGTAAGAACCCTGATGAAGGAAAGGATTTTCCGAAACGCGTCTGTTTCAGGGAGACATACTCATTTCTCATTCACGTTTTTTATCTGTATCCACATTTATGTATATTTATGCACAATTATCACATGTAACAATTTTTCTTGATACAATGGAACCTCGGATTGCGAGTAACGCGGTTAGCGAGTGTTTTGCAATACGAGCACTGTATTTTTGAAGATCGTAACTCGGTTTACGAGTGTTGTCTCGCAAAACAAGCACGATTCAGGCCAAAAGCGGTGTGCAGTACCGCTTCCGGCCTGAGGTGGGGGGCGCCAGAGCCGAGCAGAGCTGAACGTCGACGATCGCAGCCGATTGGCGCCGTTCGGAAAATGCACGGAAAGGCCCGAGGACAGCACGCCTGATCTCGGCAAATCTCGGGTAGGAAGTCTTTGCAAGGTTTGCCGAGGTCAGCCGAAGTGTGCTCGGGTCTTTTCGGCTGTTTCTGAGGCTCTCCGGCGCCCCCCCGTCTCTGGCCGCATGCGGTATTGCATCCCATTGAAGCCAAAGCGAAACAGATTATTTTAATTTCCATTGACTTCAATGGGAAAACTCGATTTGATATGCGAGTACTTTGGATTACGAGAATTCTCCTGGAACGGATTATGCTCGTAATCCGAGGTTCCACTGTATGTATTTTCTTTTGGAATGAAATTTTCTATATTTATAAAAACTTTTTTCTTACTACGGTAGTGCCCTAAAATAAATGACCAAAGTTCATTAAAGGTAGCACTTGCTGAACTTATACTGAGGTCTATAAACCCTCCTGAAGAGGTGAGGAAGAGATCACAGGGAGCAGCAGAACCATTGAGCTGGACAGTGGTGAGCCGGACCATGATATGAACTGCAAGCGGACCGCCTTAGTAATATGACCAAACCAAAGTGACTCCATCTTGAAGAGTATAAGTTCATATAACTTTAACTTAAGTTTTAGACTTGGGTTTTAGCTTGTTCTGTCATTTCAGCTTGTAACTGCATTTTGCAAAAACACACAAGAAAACAGCTTGCATGAGAATTTATACTCTCTATATATATATAAATTGTGGTTTGGCCCGTCTCTTCCTGTTCCTTTTTCTATGGGTCATGGAGGCATGACTTATGACTCATAACCAGATGGCCTGTTCACTTTTGTAACCTTATACTGAATGTGTTTTGGGGGTCATAGACCCGTATAACCATATATTGCTGTTTTGTCTAATCATATATAGGTTATATCAATATATTCTTTTACTAACCACTCCCCCCTCCCCTATTTTGATTGGTAAGTTGAACCAAATATAAGCTGTATACACGCCCAATAAAAGGCAGACACTTTTTTGAACTCACTCCTTGTTTCTCGTGTTCATTGAGTTGTCTCGCGGTACCGGTGGGGGGTCTTCGGTGGTCTGCTATATTAACCATTGGATGGTCTGTCACCAGGGGCAGACTGACAACTCATGGGGCCCCCGGGCAATAGGGGATCATGGGGCCCCCTTTGTCCCTACCCACCCACACACAAGCCACACCCTCACAAAGCCCCACTTATATATTGCACTGCTACATTACATGCATTGGTCACAGAATTTCTCTACTGTACGTTCAAAATAAATGTTTAAAGCGTTAAGAAAATAAAGAAAAATAAACTCACATTAACCAGGTACATTTACTGCGGGGCTGCGTCTCCTGTGAGCAGAATCACGTACAGGTACTTGATTCTGCACTTGCGGGTCTGCGTGCTGTTTGACCCGCTGCCGCTGTGATTGGACACACTGAGAGCTACATTAGGGTCCCCATAGAGTTCCCCCTTACATCAGGGTCCCCAGAGAGCCCCCTACCCCCCTTACATCAGGGTCCCCGGAGAGCCCCCCTTACATCAGGGTCCCCAGAGAGCCCCCCCATACATCAGGGTCCCCATAGAGCCCCCCCATACATCAGGGTCCCCAGAGAGCCCCCACATACATCAGGGTCCCAGAGAGTCCCCCATAGATCTGGGTCCCCATAGAGCCCCCCATACATCAGGGTCTCCAGAGAGCCCCCCCATACATCAGGGTCCCCAGAGAGCCCCGCCTTACATCAAGGTCTCCAGAGAGCCCCCCATACATCAGGGTCCACTCCCCAGAGAGCCCCCCCATACATCAGGGTCCCCAGAGAGCCCCCCATACATCAGGGTTCCAGAGAGCCCCCCCATAGATCTGGGTCCCCATAGAGCCCCCCATAAATCAGGGTCCCCAGAAAGCCCCCCATACATCAGGGTCCCAAGAGAGCCCCCCCATACATCAGGGTCCCCAGAGAGCCCCCCCCCCATACATCAGGGTCCCAGAGAGCCCCCCCATAGATCTGGGTCCCCATAGAGTCCCCCATACATCAGGGTCCCCAGAGAGCCCTCCCATACATCAGGATCCCCAGAGAGGATCCCAGAGAGCCCCCCATAGATCTGGGTCCCCATAGAGCCCCCCCATGCATCAGGGTCCCCAGAGAGCCTCCCCCTCATACATCAGGGTTCCCAGACTTAAACCTCCCCCCCAGCGGTTCCCCTGTACCTGGCTGTGCACCTCCAACCCCCCAGCACAGGGGGAGCTGGGAGGTGGCGAACGGCAGCTCTATGGGCTTGTAGTTCTCCTCCTGATTCTGTACAGTGGAGAGGGGAGGGGCCTCTGACCCAGTAGTCGGCAACAGTTTACAAGCAGAGCAACTCACTTGTACACTGAAGAGTGAAACTTGTAGCTGCCCGTCAGAGGCCCCTCCCCTCTCCACTCTATACACTCTGGAGGAGAAATACAAGCCCCAGGGAGATGCCGCAAGCACCATAGAGCTGCCGATTGTCGCCTCCCACTCCCCCCACTGCATCCCAAATTGAAAGCCAGAGGTGCAGGGGGGAGATGCTGTGTCTTGGACCCCCCCCCACAGTGTCAGAACGGCTCCGGCGCAGCACTGCGAGCAACATACCCCTAGATCCGACAAGCATCACTTAGGAGCTTCTCACGGGCCCCCTACTGGCCGCGGGCCCTCGGTTGGCGTCTGAATGCCCGAATGGTCAGTCCGCCCCTGTCTGTCACGCAGATGTAAAGTGGTGTCTTCACCGCGAGGTGGGACCCAAGCCCCAACAGTGGAGGACAGCATACACCAGCAAGATGGTACCAAGAGGCAGCAAAGAACAGCATGGGACTCGCCGGGCAGCAATACAATGACAGGAAACCAGCCGGCCCGGGAGACGGATCATCAGACCACCAGAGGACTGACCTCAAACCTCATGTGCGGTACGTCCTCAGACTCCTGCTTTACCCATTCCATAAATTTAATGACAGTTGTGTGTCTCCTGCCACCTCTTAACGGCTACTTCAAGACTTGCTCACAGCCTACTCACCGGAGACACTGCCTACTCTCCGGTCACACAGCCTACTCACCGGACACACCGCCTACTCACCGGTCACACAGCCTACTCACCGGACACACCGCCTACTCACCGGTCACACAGCCTACTCACTGGACACACCGCCTACTCAAAGATCACACAGCCTACTCACTGGTCACACAGCCTACTCACCGGACACACCGCCTACTCACCGGTCACACAGCCTACTCACCGGACACACCGCCTACTCACCGGTCACACAGCCTACTCACCGGACACACCGCCTACTCACCGGTCACACAGCCTACTCACCGGTCACACCGCCTACTCACCGGTCACACCGCCTACTCACCGGTCACACAGCCTACTCACCGGTCACACAGCCTACTCACCGGTCACACAGCCTACTCACCGGTCACACAGCCTACTCACCGGACACACCGCCTACTCACCGGTCACACAGCCTACTCACCGGTCACACAGCCTACTCACCGGACACACCGCCTACTCACCGGTCACACAGCCTACTCACCGGACACACCGCCTACTCACCGGTCACACAGCCTACTCACCGGTCACACTGCCTACTCACCGGTCACACAGCCTACTCACCGGTCACACAGCCTACTCACCGGTCACACAGCCTACTCACCGGTCACACCGCCTACTCACCGGTCACACAGCCTACTCAGAGGACACACCGCCTACTCACCCGACACACAGCCTACTCACCACACACTCCCTACTCACTGGTCACACCGCTTACTCACCGGACACACCGCCTACACACTGGACACACCGCCTACACACTGGACACACAGCCTACTCACCGGACACACCGCCTACTCACCGGTCACACCGCCTACTCACCGGTCACACAGCCTACTCACCGGACACACCGCCTACTCACCGGTCACACAGCCTACTCACCGGAGACACTGCCTACTCTCCGGTCACACAGCCTACTCACCGGACACACCTTCTACTCACCGGTCACACAGCCTACTCACTGGACACACCGCCTACTCACCGGTCACACAGCCTACTCACCGGAGACACTGCCTACTCTCCGGTCACACAGCCTACTCACCGGACACACCGCCTACTCACTGGTCACACAGCCTACTCACCGGACACACCGCCTACTCACCGGTCACACAGCCTACTCACCGGACACACCGCCTACTCACCGGTCACACAGCCTACTCACCGGACACACCGCCTACTCACCGGTCACACAGCCTACTCACCGGTCACACCGCCTACTCACCGGTCACACCGCCTACTCACCGGTCACACAGCCTACTCACCGGTCACACAGCCTACTCACCGGTCACACAGCCTACTCACCGGACACACCGCCTACTCACCGGTCACACAGCCTACTCACCGGTCACACAGCCTACTCACCGGACACACCGCCTACTCACCGGTCACACAGCCTACTCACCGGACACACCGCCTACTCACCGGTCACACAGCCTACTCACCGGTCACACTGCCTACTCACCGGTCACACAGCCTACTCACCGGTCACACAGCCTACTCACCGGTCACACAGCCTACTCACCGGTCACACCGCCTACTCACCGGTCACACAGCCTACTCAGAGGACACACCGCCTACTCACCCGACACACAGCCTACTCACCACACACTCCCTACTCACTGGTCACACCGCTTACTCACCGGACACACCGCCTACACACTGGACACACCGCCTACACACTGGACACACAGCCTACTCACCGGACACACCGCCTACTCACCGGTCACACCGCCTACTCACCGGTCACACAGCCTACTCACCGGACACACCGCCTACTCACCGGTCACACAGCCTACTCACCGGAGACACTGCCTACTCTCCGGTCACACAGCCTACTCACCGGACACACCTTCTACTCACCGGTCACACAGCCTACTCACTGGACACACCGCCTACTCACCGGTCACACAGCCTACTCACCGGAGACACTGCCTACTCTCCGGTCACACAGCCTACTCACCGGACACACCGCCTACTCACCGGTCACACAGCCTACTCACCAGACACAACGCCTACTCACCGGTCACACAGCCTACTCACTGGACACACCGCCTACTCAAAGATCACACAGCCTACTCACCGGACACACCGCCTACTCACCGGTCACACAGCCTACTCACCGGACACAACGCCTACTCACCGGTCACACAGCCTACTCACTGGACACACCGCCTACTCAAAGATCACACAGCCTACTCACCCGACACACCGCCTACTCACCGGTCACACAGCCTACTCACCGGACACAACGCCTACTCACCGGTCACACAGCCTACTCACTGGACACACCGCCTACTCAAAGATCACACAGCCTACTCACCGGACACACCGCCTACTCACTGGTCACACACCCTACTCCCCGGACACACTGCCTACTCACCGGTCACACAGCCTACACACCGGACACACATCCTACTCTCCGGTCACACAGCCTAATCACCGGACACACTGCCTACTCACCGGTCACACAGCCTACTCACCGGACACACCGCCTACTCACCGGTCACACAGCCTACTCACCGGTCACACAGCCTACTCACCGGTCACACTGCCTACTCACCGGACACACCACCTACTCACCGGTCACACAGCCTACTCACCGGTCACACATCCTACTCACCGGTCACACAGCCTACTCACCGGTCACACAGCCTACTCACCCGACACACCGCCTACTCACCGGTCACACGGCCTACTCACCGGACACACCGCCTACTCACCGGTCACACAGCCTACTCACCGTTCACACAGCCTACTCATCGGTCACACAGCCTACTCACCGGTCACACCGCCTACTCACCGTTCACACAGCCTACTCATCGGTCACACCGCTTACTCACCGGTCACACAGCCTACTCACCGGTCACACAGCCTACTCACCGGACACACCGCCTACTCACTGGTCACGCAGTCTACTCACCGGACACACTGCCTACTCACCGGTCACACAGCCTACACACCGGACACACATCCTACTCTCCGGTCACACAGCCTACTCACCGGCCACACCGCCTACACACCGGTCACACAGCCTACTCACCGGACACACCGCCTACTCACCGGTCACACAGCCTACTCACCGGTCACATAGCCTACTCACCGGTCACACTGCCTACTCACTGGACACACCGCCTACTCACCGGTCACACAGCCTACTCACCGGTCCCACATCCTACTCACCGGTCACACAGCCTACTCACCGGTCACACAGCCTACTCACCGGACACACCGCCTACTCACCAGTCACACAGCCTACTCACCGGACACACCGCCTACTCACCGGTCACACAGCCTACTCACCGGACACACAGCCTACTCACCGTTCACACAGCCTACTCATCGGTCACACCGCTTACTCACCGGTCACACAGCCTACTCACCGGTCACACAGCCTTACCACCGGACACACAGCCTACTCACCGGACACACCGCCTACTCACCGGTCACACAGCCTACTCACCGGACACACCGCCTACTCACCGGTCACACAGCCTATTTACCGGTCACACAGCCTACTCACCGGTCACACAGCCTACTCACCGGACACACTGCCTACTCACCGGACACACCGCCTACTCACCGGACACACCGCCTACTCACCGGTCACACCGCCTACTCACCGGACACACTGCCTACTCACCGGTCACACCGCCTACTCACCGGACACACCGCCTACTCACCGGACACACCGCCTACTCACCGGTCGCACAGCCTACTCACCGGACACACCGCCTACTCACCGGTCACACAGCCTACTCACCGGTCACACCGCCTACTCACCGGTCACACAGCCTACTCACCGGTCACACCGCCTACTCACCGGTCACACAGCCTACTCACCGGTCACACCGCCTACTCACCGGTCACACAGCCTACTCACCGGACACACCGCCTACTCACCGGTCACACAGCCTACTCACCGGAGACACTGCCTACTCTCCGGTCACACAGCCTACTCACCGGACACACCTCCTACTCACCGGTCACACAGTCTACTCACCGGTCATACCGCCTACTCACCGGTCACACAGCCTACTCACCGGACACACCGCCTACTCACCGGTCACACAGCCTACTCACCGGAGACACTGCCTACTCTCCGGTCACACAGCCTACTCACCGGACACACCGCCTACTCACCGGTCACACAGCCTACTCACCGGACACAACGCCTACTCACCGGTCACACAGCCTACTCACTGGACACACCGCCTACTCAAAGATCACACAGCCTACTCACCGGACACACCGCCTACTCACCGGTCACACAGCCTACTCACCGGACACAACGCCTACTCACCGGTCACACAGCCTACTCACTGGACACACCGCCTACTCAAAGATCACACAGCCTACTCACCGGACACACCGCCTACTCACTGGTCACACAGCCTACTCCCCGGACACACTGCCTACTCACTGGTCACACAGCCTACACACCGGACACACATCCTACTCTCCGGTCACACAGCCTACTCACCGGACACACTGCCTACTCACCGGTCACACAGCCTACTCACCGGTCACACTGCCTACTCACCGGACACACCACCTACTCACCGGTCACACAGCCTACTCACCGGTCACACATCCTACTCACCGGTCACACAGCCTACTCACCGGTCACACAGCCTACTCACCGGACACACCGCCTACTCACCGGTCACACAGCCTACTCACCGGACACACCGCCTACTCACGGGTCACACAGCCTACTCACCGTTCACACAGCCTACTCATCGGTCACACAGCCTACTCACCGGTCACACCACCTACTCACCGTTCACACAGCCTACTCATCGGTCACACCGCTTACTCACCGGTCACACAGCCTACTCACCGGTCACACAGCCTACTCACCGGACACACTGCCTACTCACCGGTCACACAGCCTACACACCGGACACACATCCTACTCTCCGGTCACACAGCCTACTCACCGGTAGGGATGAGCCGAACACCCCCTTGTTCGGTTCGCACCAGAACATGCGAACAGGAAAAAAGTTCATTCGAACATGCGAACACCGTTAAAGTCTATGGGACACGAACATGAATAAACAAAAGTGCTAATTTTAAAGGCTTATATGCAAGTTATTGTCATAAAAAGTGCTTGGGGACCTGGGTCCTGCCCCAGGGGACATGGATCAATGCAAAAAAAATTTTAAAAACGGCCGTTTTTTCAGGAGCAGTGATTTTAATAATGCTTAAAGTCAAACAATAAAAGTGTAATATCCCTTTAAATTTCATACCTGGGGGGTGTCTATAGTATGCCTGTAAAGGGGCGCATGTTTCCTGTGTTTAGAACAGTCTGACAGCAAAATGACATTTTGAAGGAAAAAACTCATTTAAAACTACCCGCGGCTATTGCATTGCCGACAATACACATAGAAGTTCATTGATAAAAACGGCATGGGAATTCCCCAAAGGGGAACCCCGAACCAAAATTTAAAAAAAAAAATGACGTGGGAGTCCCCCTAAATTCCATACCAGGCCCTTCAGGTCTGATATGGATATTAAGGGGAACCCCGGCCAAAATTTTTTAAAAAATGACGTGGGGTTCCCCCTAAATTCCATACCAGACCCTTGAGGTCTGGTATGAATTTTAAGGGGAACCCCGCGCTAAAAAAAAAAAAAAAAAACGGCGTGGGGTCCCCCCAAAAATCCATACCAGACCCTTATCCGAGCACGCAACCTGGCAGGCCGCAGGAAAAGAGGGGGGGACGAGAGTGCGGCCCCCCCTTCCTCCTGAACCGTACCAGGCCACATGCCCTCAACATTGGGAGGGTGCTTTGAGGTAGCCCCCCAAAACACCTTGTCCCCATGTTGATGAGGACAAGGGCCTCATCCCCACAACCCTGGCCGGTGGTTGTGGGGGTCTGCGGGCGGGGGGCTTATCGGAATCTGGAAGCCCCCTTTAACAAGGTGACCCCCAGATCCCGCCCCCCCCTGTGTGAAATGGTAAGGGGGTACATAAGTACCCCTACCATTTCACGAAAAAAGTGTCAAAAATGTTAAAAATGACAAGAGACAGTTTTTGACAATTCCTTTATTTAAATGCTTCTTCTTTCTTCTATCTTCCTTCATCTTCTGGTTCTTCTGGCTCTTCTGGTTCTTCCTCTGGCGTTCTCGTCCAGCATCTCCTCCGCGTTGTCTTCTATCTTCTTCTCGTCGGGCCGCTCCGCACCCATGGCATGGGGGGGAGGCTCCCGCTCTTCTCTTCTTCTTTTCTTCTCTTCTTCATTTTCTTCTCCGGGCCGCTCCGCAATCCATGCTGGCATGGAGGGAGGCTCCCGCTGTGTGACGGCGCTCCTCGTCTGACAGTTCTTAAATAACGGGGGGCGGGGCCACCCGGTGACCCCGCCCCACTCTGACGCACGGTGACTTGACGGGACTTCCCTGTGACGTCACGGGGAATGCCACAGGGAAGTCCCGTCATGTCCCGTGCGTCAGAGGGGGGCGGGGTCACCGAGTGGCCCCGCCCCCGTTATTTAAGAACTGTCAGACGAGGAGCGCCGTCACACAGCGGGAGCCTCCCTCCATGCCAGCATGGATTGCGGAGCGGCCCGGAGAAGAAAATGAAGAAGAGAAGAAGAGAAGAAAAGAAGAAGAGAAGAGCGGGAGCCTCCCCCCCATGCCATGGGTGCGGAGCGGCCTGAGGAGAAGAAGATAGAAGACGCCGCGGAGGAGATGCTGGACGAGAACGCCGGAGGAAGAACCAGAAGAGCCAGAAGAACCAGAAGATGAAGGAAGATAGAAGAAAGAAGAAGCATTTAAATAAAGGAATTGTCAAAAACTGTCTCTTGTCATTTTTAACATTTTTGACACTTTTTTCGTGAAATGGTAGGGGTACTTATGTACTCCCTTACCATTTCACACAGGGGGGGGGCCGGGATCTGGGGGTCACCTTGTTAAAGGGGGCTTCCAGATTCCGATAAGCCCCCCGCCCGCAGACCCCCACAACCACCGGCCAGGGTTGTGGGGATGAGGCCCTTGTCCTCATCAACATGGGGACAAGGTGTTTTGGGGGGCTACCCCAAAGCACCCTCCCAATGTTGAGGGCATGTGGCCTGGTACGGTTCAGGAGGGAGGGGGGCCGCACTCTCATCCCCCCCTCTTTTCCTGCGGCCTGCCAGGTTGCGTGCTCGGATAAGGGATAAGGGTCTGGTATGGATTTTTGGGGGGACCCCACGCCGTTTTTTTTTTTTTTTTTTGGCGCGGGGTTCCCCTTAAAATCCATACCAGACCTGAAGGGTCTGGTATGGAATTTAGGGGGAACCCCACGTCATTTTTTTTTTTTTAATTTTGGCCAGGGTTCCCCTTTGGGGAATTCCCATGCCGTTTTTATCAATGAACTTCTATGTGTATTGTCGGCAATGCAATAGCCGCGGGTAGTTTTAAATGAGTTTTTTCCTTCAAAATGTCATTTTGCTGTCAGACTGTTCTAAACACGGGAAACATGCGCCCCTTTACAGGCATACTATAGACACCCCCCAGGTACGAAATTTAAAGGGATATTACACTTTTATTGATTGACTTTAAGCATTATTAAAATCACTGCTCCTGAAAAAACGGCCGTTTTTAAAACTTTTTATTGCATTGATCCATGTCCCCTGGGGCAGGACCCAGGTCCCCAAACACTTTTTATGACAATAACTTGCATATAAGCCTTTAAAATTAGCACTTTTGATTTCTCCCATAGACTTTTAAAGGGTGTTCCGCGGCATTCGAATTTGCTGCGAACACCCCAAATTGTTCGCTGTTCGGCGAACTTGCGAACAGCCAATGTTCGAGTCGAACATGAGTTCGACTCGAACTCGAAGCTCATCCCTACTCACCGGACACACCGCCTACACACCGGTCACACAGCCTACTCACCGGACACACCGCCTACTCACCGGTCACACAGTCTACTCACCGGTCACATAGCCTACTCACCGGTCACATTGCCTAATCACTGGACACACCGCCTACTCACCGGTCACACAGCCTACTCACCGGTCACACATCCTACTCACCGGTCACACAGCCTACTCACCGGTCACACAGCCTACTCACCGGACACACCGCCTACTCACCGGTCACACAGCCTACTCACCGGACACACCGCCTACTCACCGGTCACACAGCCTACTCACCGGACACACAGCCTACTCACCGGTCACACAGCCTACTCACCGGACACACCGCCTACTCACCGGTCACACAGCCTACTCACCGGTCACACAGCCTACTCACTGGACACACCGCCTACTCAAAGATCACACAGCCTACTCACTGGTCACACAGCCTACTCACCGGACACACCGCCTACTCACCGGTCACACAGCCTGCTCACCGGACACACCGCCTACTCACCGGTCACACAGCCTACTCACCGGTCACACCGCCTACTCACCGGTCACACAGCCTACTCACCGGTCACACCGCCTACTCACCGGTCACACAGCCTACTCACCGGAGACACTGCCTACTCTCCGGTCACACAGCCTACTCACCGGACACACCTCCTACTCACTGGTCACACAGTCTACTCACCGGTCACACCGTCTACTCACCGGTCACACAGCCTACTCACCGGACACACCGCCTACTCTCCGGTCACACAGCCTACTCACCGGAGACACTGCCTACTCTCCGGTCACACAGCCTACTCACCGGACACACCGCCTACTCACCGGTCACACAGCCTACTCACCGGACACAACGCCTACTCACCGGTCACACAGCCTACTCACTGGACACACCGCCTACTCAAAGATCACACAGCCTACTCACCGGACACACCGCCTACTCACCGGTCACACAGCCTACTCACCGGACACACCGCCTACTCACCAGTCACACAGCCTACTCACCGGAGACACTGCCTACTCTCCGGTCACACAGCCTACTCACCGGACACACCGCCTACTCACCGGTCACACAGCCTACTCACCGGACACAACGCCTACTCACCGGTCACACAGCCTACTCACTGGACACACCGCCTACTCAAAGATCACACAGCCTACTCACCAGACACACCGCCTACTCACCGGTCACACAGCCTACTCACCGGACACAACGCCTACTCACCGGTCACACAGCCTACTCACTGGACACACCGCCTACTCAAAGATCACACAGCCTACTCACCGGACACACCGCCTACTCACTGGTCACACAGCCTACTCCCCGGACACACTGCCTACTCACTGGTCACACAGCCTACACACCGGACACACATCCTACTCTCCGGTCACACAGCCTACTCACCGGACACACTGCCTACTCACCGGTCACACAGCCTACTCACCGGTCACACTGCCTACTCACCGGACACACCACCTACTCACCGGTCACACAGCCTACTCACCGGTCACACATCCTACTCACCGGTCACACAGCCTACTCACCGGTCACACAGCCTACTCACCGGACACACCGCCTACTCACTGGTCACGCAGTCTACTCACCGGACACACTGCCTACTCACCGGTCACACAGCCTACACACCGGACACACATCCTACTCTCCGGTCACACAGCCTACTCACCGGTAGGGATGAGCCGAACACCCCCTTGTTCGGTTCGCACCAGAACATGCGAACAGGAAAAAAGTTCGTTCGAACATGCGAACACCGTTAAAGTCTATGGGACACGAACATGAATAAACAAAAGTGCTAATTTTAAAGGCTTATATGCAAGTTATTGTCATAAAAAGTGTTTGGGGACCTGGGTCCTGCCCCAGGGGACATGGATCAATGCAAAAAAAAATTTTAAAAACGGCCGTTTTTTCAGGAGCAGTGATTTTAATAATGCTTAAAGTCAATCAATAAAAGTGTAATATCCCTTTAAATTTCATACCTGGGGGATTTCTATAGTATGCCTGTAAAGGGGCGCATGTTTCCCGTGTTTAGAACAGTCTGACAGCAAAATGACATTTTGAAGGAAAAAACTCATTTAAAACTACCCGCGGCTATTGCATTGCCGACAATACACATAGAAGTTCATTGATAAAAACGGCATGGGAATTCCCCAAAGGGGAACCCCGAACCAAAATTAAAAAAAAAAAAATGACGTGGGAGTCCCCCTAAATTCCATACCAGGCCCTTCAGGTCTGATATGGATATTAAGGGGAACCCCGGCCAAAATTTTTTAAAAAATGACGTGGGGTTCCCCCTAAATTCCATACCAGACCCTTGAGGTCTGGTATGAATTTTAAGGGGAACCCCGCGCCAAAAAAAAAAAAAAAAACGGCGTGGGGTCCCCCCAAAAATCCATACCAGACCCTTATCCGAGCACGCAACCTGGCAGGCCGCAGGAAAAGAGGGGGGGACGAGAGTGCGGCCCCCCCTCCCTCCTGAACCGTACCAGGCCACATGCCCTCAACATTGGGAGGGTGCTTTGGGGTAGCCCCCCAAAACACCTTGTCCCCATGTTGATGAGGACAAGGGCCTCATCCCCACAACCCTGGCCGGTGGTTGTGGGGGTCTGCGGGCGGGGGGCTTATCGGAATCTGGAAGCCCCCTTTAACAAGGTGACCCCCAGATCCCGCCCCCCCCCTGTGTGAAATGGTAAGGGGGTACATAAGTACCCCTACCATTTCACGAAAAAAGTGTCAAAAATGTTAAAAATGACAAGAGACAGTTTTTGACAAGTCCTTTATTTAAATGCTTCTTCTTTCTTCTATCTTCCTTCATCTTCTGGTTCTTCTGGCTCTTCTGGTTCTTCCTCTGGCGTTCTCGTCCAGCATCTCCTCCGCTTCGTCTTCTATCTTCTTCTCGTCGGGCCGCTCCGCACCCATGGCATGGGGGGGGGCTCCCGCTCTTCTCTTCTTCTTTTCTTCTCTTCTTCTCTTCTTCATTTTCTTCTCCGGGCCGCTCCGCAATCCATGCTGGCATGGAGGGAGGCTCCCGCTGTGTGACGGCGCTCCTCGTCTGACAGTTCTTAATAACGGGGGTCGGGGCCACCCGGTGACCCCGCCCCACTCTGACGCACGGTGACTTGACGGGACTTCCCTGTGACGTCACGGGGAATGCCACAGGGAAGTCCCGCCATGTCCCGTGCGTCAGAGGGGGACGGGGTCACCGAGTGGCCCCGCCCCCGTTATTTAAGAACTGTCAGACGAGGAGCGCCGTCACACAGCGGGAGCCTCCCTCCATGCCAGCATGGATTGCGGAGCGGCCCGAAGAAGAAAATGAAGAAGAGAAGAAGAGAAGAAAAGAAGAAGAGAAGAGCGGGAGCCTCCCCCCCATGCCATGGGTGCGGAGCGGCCTGAGGAGAAGAAGATAGAAGACGCCGCGGAGGAGATGCTGGACGAGAACGCCGGAGGAAGAACCAGAAGAGCCAGAAGAACCAGAAGATGAAGGAAGATAGAAGAAAGAAGAAGCATTTAAATAAAGGAATTGTCAAAAACTGTCTCTTGTCATTTTTAACATTTTTGACACTTTTTTCGTGAAATGGTAGGGGTACTTATGTACTCCCTTACCATTTCACACAGGGGGGGGGCCGGGATCTGGGGGTCACCTTGTTAAAGGGGGCTTCCAGATTCCGATAAGCCCCCCGCCCGCAGACCCCCACAACCACCGGCCAGGGTTGTGGGGATGAGGCCCTTGTCCTCATCAACATGGGGACAAGGTGTTTTGGGGGGCTACCCCAAAGCACCCTCCCAATGTTGAGGGCATGTGGCCTGGTATGGTTCAGGAGGGAGGGGGGGCCGCACTCTCATCCCCCCCTCTTTTCCTGCGGCCTGCCAGGTTGCGTGCTCAGATAAGGGTCTGGTATGGATTTTTGGGGGGACCCCACGCCGTTTTTTTTTTTTTTTTTTGGCGCGGGGTTCCCCTTAAAATCCATACCAGACCTGAAGGGTCTGGTATGGAATTTAGGGGGAACCCCACGTCTTTTTTTTTTTTAATTTTGGCCAGGGTTCCCCTTAATATTCATATCAGACCTGAAGGGCCTGGTATGGAATTTAGGGGGACTCCCACATCATTTTTTTTTTTAAATTTTGGTTCGGGGTTCCCCTTTGGGGAATTCCCATGCCGTTTTTATCAATGAACTTCTATGTGTATTGTCAGCAATGTAATAGCCGCGGTAGTTTTAAATGAGTTTTTTCCTTCAAAATGTCATTTTGCTGTCAGACTGTTCTAAACACAGGAAACATGCGCCCCTTTACAGGCATACTATAGACACCCCCCAGGTACGAAATTTAAAGGGATATTACACTTTTATTGATTGACTTTAAGCATTATTAAAATCACTGCTCCTGAAAAAACGGCCGTTTTTAAAACTTTTTTTTGCATTGATCCATGTCCCCTGGGGCAGGACCCAGGTCCCCAAACACTTTTTATGACAATAACTTGCATATTAGCCTTTAAAATTAGCACTTTTGATTTCTCCCATAGACTTTTAAAGGGTGTTCCGCGGCATTCGAATTTGCCGCGAACACCCCAAATTGTTCGCTGTTCGGCGAACTTGCGAACAGCCAATGTTCGAGTCGAACATGAGTTCGACTCGAACTCGAAGCTCATCCCTACTCACCGGACACACCGCCTACACACCGGTCACACAGCCTACTCACCGGACACACCGCCTACTCACCGGTCACACAGTCTACTCACCGGTCACATAGCCTACTCACCGGTCACATTGCCTAATCACTGGACACACCGCCTACTCACCGGTCACACAGCCTACTCACCGGTCACACATCCTACTCACCGGTCACACAGCCTACTCACCGGTCACACAGCCTACTCACCGGTCACACATCCTACTCACCGGTCACACAGCCTACTCACCGGACACACAGCCTACTCACCGGTCACACAGCCTACTCACCGGACACACCGCCTACTCACCGGTCACACAGCCTACTCACCGGACACAATGCCTACTCACCGGTCACACAGCCTACTCACCAGTCACATAGCCTACTCACCGGTCACACTGCCTACTCACTGGACACACCGCCTACTCACCGGTCACACAGCCTACTCACCGGACACACCGCCTACTCACCGGTCACACAGCCTACTCACCGGACACACAGCCTACTCACCGGTCACACATCCTACTCACCGGTCACACAGCCTACTCACCGGTCACACAGCCTACTCACCGGACACACCGCCTACTCACCGGTCACACAGCCTACTCATCGGTCACACCGCTTACTTACCGGTCACACAGCCTACTCACCGGTCACACAGCCTACTCACCGGACACACAGCCTACTCACCGGACACACCGCCTACTCACCGGTCACACAGCCTACTCACCGGACACACCGCCTACCCCCCGGTCACACAGCCTACTCACCGGTCACACAGCCTACTCACCGGTCACACAGCCTACTCACCGGTCACACAGCCTACTCACCGGACACACAGCCTACTCACTGGACACACCGCCTACTCACCGGTCACACAGCCTACTCACCAGACACACCGCCTACTCACCGGACACACCGCCTACTCAAAGCCAGCGATGGGGGGGGGTTTCTTCCAGCTGAGAGCTGGAAAAAAACAAAAGCAGCCCCACCAAAGTATGTCCTGCTGTTGTGGGAATAAATTGCTCTATCAGACCCAGAATACATATCGCCATTGATCGTTACAGTGGGATATATGTTATTTCGAATATAAAAGCTAGTATTTCTTCCCAATACCTTACAGTAGCTGGACAAGTCCAGAATATATGGGTAAAGTCTCCAGGGATCTCCCCGCATCGCCAACAACCAGGGGCAGAGTCCGAATTAATTTTATTTAATATATGGGGGGATGTAGTATGCCCTGTGGACTATCTTAAACTGAATGAGTCGGTCTCTCAAGGAGACAAGAGAATTGAAGGGAGAATCCCATATATCATCCCAGTCGTCCTCGTCAAGTTCGGGGATATCCTTAGATCATTTAAGTCTTAATTTCTCTAAATCAGGGAGAGAAGCAGTTGTTTCGTGAAAATACAATTTAGAGGCGGCATTCTTTGTACAGTCCAACCTAAGAAGCCTCTCTAGGGCAGATTGAACTAGTTGTGGAGGAGAGCCAGAGAACTGGCAACTGAAGGCATGGGAGAGTTGAAGGAAACGGAAAGAATACGACTGAGGAATATTAAAGTCGCAGATTAGTTCGGAAAAAGAAATCAAGGATTTATCCGAGATGATCTGTGTCACTGTTTTTATCTTGAAATTAGTCCACGCGTAGGGATCGGGCAGTGGATTGAAATGCTCCAGAGGGGGATTTAACCAGAGGGAAGCATTGGGTGATATTGCCTGTAGGTAATATCGTTCAATTTTGAGGCCCTCTCCCCATACACGTAGCATGGTAAGCATAGATGGTGTCAATGAATATGGAGCACAAGGGCCCCGAAAAATCTAAAATTTCAACGCCTTTAAGGATCCCAACACTGCTGCTTCTACCTGAGTAGCGCAATTTGAGGTATCTAAGTTAAGCCACCAGGCCGTAGTTACTAGCAGAGAGGCCAAGTAATATTTATGGAAATCTGGACATGACAGGCCACCTTGGGAGGTCGGGCGTACCAATGTCGCCCAGCTATACCTAGGAGGCTTTGATCTCCATATGAATGCTGAGAGAATACGATGCAGCCGCGCAAAGAAAGATTTAGGGATCCTCTGGGGAGAGTGTCGAAATAAATATGTGAATTTAGGTAATACATTCATTTTTATTAAATGTATGCGTCCTAACAATGAATGGGGTAATGACTCCCATGCCTTCAGCCGTTGTTGAGTCTCCTGGATCACAGGTGTTAGATTTAGGGATATATAGTCTAAAACCTGTCTGGAAACCACCACCCCTAGATATTTAAAATGCTCCACCCATCTTAGGGGGGTATCCGTATCGGCAGTGGCACGAGCCGCAGAGTCTATAGGAAATAGAAGTGACTTTTTCCAATTTACTTTAAGACCTGTGACTGAGGAGAAAGAATTGAGGACCTGTAGGGCCCCCTTAAGTGATGGTCCTGCGTCATTAAGAAAGAGGAGTAGATTGCCCGCATACAGGGCGACCCTTTCCTCCAGCCAGCCAACACGCAATCCCTTAACGTGAAGGGAAGTACGGAGAGCCTCCGTCAGCGGTTCCATCGCTATGGCGAAAAGGGCTGGAGAGAGAGAGGGCAGCCCTGTCGAGTACCCCTTGACAGAGAAAAAGACTGTGATAGGCTACCTCCCAACTTGATAGCTGAGGTGGGGTTTTGATAAAGTATCTGTATCCATTTAATAAAGGTCAGGGGGAACCCCATCCTTCTAAGGACCTCCCAAAGAAAAGGCCATTCGATAGTATCGAAGGCCTTTTCAATATCTAAGGAAGCCACCACCCTAGTACCTTCATTCAAATGCTTTGCATGTATATTGGCGAACAAACGTTTCAAATTTACATCGGTTGACCTGTTGGCCATGAAGCCAGTCAATATCTACAACAGATGGTAATAGTGGCTGTAGTCTGATGGTGAGTAGTTTAGTCAGAACTTTAAAATCTGTATTAAGTAGGGCAATTGGCCTATAGGAAGCGCACAAGGTAGGATCTTTTAGAGCTTTATGAATTAGTATAACATGGGCATGGCTCATAGACGTTGGGAGGGCTCCATCTGTCAGGCATTGAGAATAGAGTTGTGCTAGCTTGGGGGCTGAAAGTCGGAGGGCAACACAGAGGTATAAAGGGAGCTATAATATTGACGGAAGGCCTCTAGTATATCTGGTAATAGAGAAACTGATGCACCTGAGGCAGACACCACATTAGGGATCACTGTTGGAGGATAGTCAGACTGTGGCAATATCACCAGAAGACGACCATTACGGTCCCCCTGTTTGAAGAACATTTGTTTATTCCAATGTAGATCTAATCTGGTGATCTCTGTGAGATGGAGATGTAGCTTACGTTTTGCGGCATTCAGGAGGTCAAAATGAGTGTCAGTAGGGTGTGTAGTATAAATATCAGACTGACGTTGCACAGCTAGCTGTCGCATCGGCTGCCTGTTCCCTGCGAAGCCCAGCAATAGAAGAGATATATTGTCCCCTGGAGAAGGCCTTGAAGGCATCCCATATCATTGCAACAGAGGAGGGTCCCTCATTAAACTCCCAATATTCCGCCAATCGTGGTGAGATATTGGTCATCAGGTTTACATGAGAAAGCCAGTGGGTCCCCAAGCACCATAAAGCTGCGGGTTCTATAGGATGGGGAGCGAATCTTGAGAAGTAACGGCAAGTGGTCTGAGAGTCCGTTGGGTAGATATGATGCATCTAGTACATCAGACAACATAGTCGGATTAGCAAAGGCGAGGTCGATACGAGAAGAGGTTTTGTATGTGGAAGAAAAACAAGAGTAGTCTCTAGTCTCAGGATGTTTCCACCTCCAGACCTCGGTTACGCCCATTACCTGAGCCCAGGTAAGTAAATCTGTAGAGAATTGTTTCGGGGGAACAGGTCTGTCCAGGTCAGGGGCCATAATGGCATTAAAATCATCCATCAACAACAGCTTTGCCGGATAATAGGAGATTACTTTCTCCAAGATTGAGTATAGCGTGGACGAAGAAAAAGGAGGGGGGAATATACACCCCTACTACTATATATCACGTACCCCACACCGTAAATACTATTATTACATATTTGCCCTGAGGATCAGTATGGACCTGTTCCATTATACATGGCAGAGATTTACTGATTTATATCGATACTCCTCTCGCATATGTAGAATAAGAAGAGTGAGAGGCTTGCTGAATCCATGGCTTTTTTAGTGCCAAACACTTGCTACCCCTGAGATGCGTCTCTCTTGTAGAAGCACCATATGTGGAGAATGTCATTTGAGGTATCTAAAAAGTATCGCCCTCTTAAATTTAGAATGAATTCCCCGAACATTCCAGGATAATATCCTGAAAGCGGAAACATCCGCATCACGTGCTGTCATTATACATCGAATTATAAATGAGAGAAGGAGAAATAAAATACGAATTTAACTTAGGTTGTACATCCTAATGTATATCTCAGGAGCAGCACCGATCCAAGGAACCTATACCTAGTAGAAGCATAACCAATGTATGATCAATCATTCCAAAAAAAAAAAACCATATACACATACAACACCAATAAACAATACCCAAGATGACAGAAGGGTATCTATCCTGCCCTCATCTGGTGGCATCTTCCAAACTTTGGAGAGTAGCCAGATCGGGCTTTTCCCCAAAAAAAAAAATGGGAACCCTGAAAAATTGAGTTAGCATCAGTTTATTAATAACTGCTTGGTGCTTTAGTCCAACACCTAGGTAGGAGAAATCCGGTTAAAAAATCTGAGAAAAAAAAGGAAAAAAATCGAAAAACTAGCTCCGAGCATCAATTGATGCAGCTTCCCCAATATCTATAGGGTACAAAAGGTGGTTGCTTGTCGGCCCTAAAAAGGGTCTAGGGAGGGGAGGGAGGGAGAGAGGAAAAGGAGGGAGGGGAATTTTTTATTACCTATTGCCATTAATTTCAGCTAGTCCCCAAAAAAAAAAAGAAAAAAGTGGAGGGGGGCTTCTACACTGAGACCGACAACAAGCCGGCTTAGAATGCAATATAATATAATATAATAATAGTAGTAGAATTTGGTACAAATTTAATACAAAAAACCAGCAACATTACCCAAAAAAAAAAAAAAGAAAAAAGAGAAAAAAGTCTTAGGTGGGCCCATCCGCTCGCACGATTTTGCGGCCAAGCAGTCACAATATATTCCAAAAGTCCGGCAAACGGCGTTGTCTGGCAGGCTCTCCCAGATCGTACTAGGCAGTGGCTGCCGCAAGTGCACCCCGCGAACCCGGAGCCATCAGATGGAAGCAAATGAAAGGGATGAGAGGGATGAATCGGAAGATCTCACCGCACGGTCTAAGCTATAGCCAGCCAGCTCACTCACACCAGCAAGATAACAGCAACTGCAGACTGGACGTCCCCCCCCCCACCACCACCACGGCTCCTCGGATAGCTGTGGCACCGTCTCCGCTCCGCTGTCTCGGCTCGAGGTCAGCCCAGGACTCAGAACTGAGGACTCAGCAGACGAGAGAGGAAGGTAGATCAGTTGCTGGCAAAAAGTTGTGTTCGGGATACGCTCAGGATATTCTCAGCCTCCCTCCGGTCTCCTCTCCTCTCGAGCGCACCCGCTGCTACTCACCTCCGGACACGCCTCCCCCCCCCCCCCCGAATTAAATGGGTTTTCGTTAATTCGGATATTTCCAAATTAATGAATTGGTTTGGATTCATGAATTTATGGACTACTTTCACCATTCATGTATTTAATGTTATGGGTGCAGCTCTCTCCCAAGAAACAAACAATAGGTGACTCAATTAACAATGGAAATCCACACCTAGGAGCCACACAATGGGGAAATTATACAATTGGAGAAAGATACCTTAGTACAGCCCTCAAAAAATCCATTCGCCTGCTCGCATTTTGCGAGTGGATTTTGAGGGCTGGCGAGGAAGGGCTGCCTGGGAGCGGGGGGGGGGGGGCGAGCTGTCAGCCTGTGTGGAATGGGAGTCCTCCTCCTAGCGATCACGGAGGGGAAGAGAGAGAGAGAGAGAGAGACGTCCAGGTGTTCAGAGCGCAGCGCGGGGAACACAGCGATAACAGCTTTCATTTCAATAGCCGTGTTCCCCGCCGCTCGCTGTCAGATACAGCCCCTCCTCCTGGTCCCAGGACTTTGATAGACAGATCACCCGTCCAATCCCAGTGACCGGTGATCTGTCAATCAAAGTTCCCCGGCCAGGGGGCGGGGCTGTATATGACGCTGCGCGGCGGGAACACGGCAATTGAAATGAAAGCTGTTGTCGATGTGTTCCCCGTGCTGCGCTCTGATCACCTGGGCGGTTCTCCTGTTCCTCTCCTCCCCTGCACAGGTAGGCTGAATGGTGGACACAAGACTGTATTGGTGGGCACAAGACTGCATTGGTGGGCACAAGACTGCATGGTGGGCAAAAGGATGCATAGTGGACACAGGCTGAATGGTGGGCACACGGCTACATTGGTGGGCACAAGGTTGCATTGGTGGGCACAAGGCTGCATTGGTGGGCACTGGGCACAAGGCTGTATTGGTGGGCACAAGGCTGCATTGGTGGGCACAAGGCTGCATTGGTGGGCACAAGGCTGCATGGTGGACAGAAAGCTGCATTGGTTGGCACAAGGCTGCATGGTGGGCACTGGGCACAAGGCTGCATTGGCGGGCACAAAGCTGCATGGTGGACACACGCAGCCTGTATTGGTGGGCACGGATACAGTTGTTGGTAATATTTATTTTTATAACTTAATTCTGCATTATACATTTAAGTGTCATTTCATGAGATAATTTATGAGGGAGGGGCAGAATTAGGGGTGGGGCAGGCTGGGTGGGGTAACTGGTGGCGAGTAACCATTGAGGCCTGGCTAGTAGCTCAGGACTTGAAATTTTGAGCCCCGCCTTAGTAAACAGATTGTAGCAGGAGACCCTAGCATCAGGTTTTTGAGCTGATTATGTTAACTTCTCTGAGGCTCTGAGTCTAGTGGGGGGGGGGGTTGAAGCAGTCAATGCTGGTTTGGGCATAGAGGCCCCAAATCTGTATCCAGGTCCTAGGTTCCCAGAGTCCCAGAGTCTGTGTGTTTCGGGGGGACATGGACCCAAATCTGAAGCAAAACCACGCCAAAGGTCCCCCAGGCACACACCTCCCAAGAATAGAGAAACCTCAAAAGCCAGGGACCATAGTCAGTAGGCAAGAGGCTACCCTGCAATCCCCTCCAAAAGCCCCTGTCCTGGTTGGGTCTATCACAATGCCCTAACCTGGAAGATGACCAAACATGTTGGCCTTCTGCCATGCTAATAGTAACCTCTTTTTTTTTTCTTTATGGGAGAGGAAAAAAAAGGAGACACTAATCCAAAAGTTCTCAGACCCACCATTAATGGTGACTAGGCTCTTCTACGCCTACACATAGTAATAGTAAATAGTACCGACCTCCAGGTGGAGGAAAGTGGTTGCTACCAACTGCTCCATGAAAGATGCACTCAACGTGTATTCAACAAAATAATTACAGTTCCAGGTAAAATAATTAAACCACCGGGAAAAAAAATATATAGCCCCCACTCTGTGTGTTCAATTAATAAAATTCAGCTTCTCAGACTGTCCCCTTAATACCTTCCTGTGGTCTCATATTCAATTTATCTCACTATACAAACACAGGTAGCCATGAAATAGAATATGAAGGAGATTTGCATGTCTCGTCTCTTCATCTCTCTCTGTACTAGATCTGTGTAATCATTTATTTCATCCATTGACGCTGATCTGCACAGCCTGACAACCTAACCTCTCTGACAACCAATGCAGCAAGAATTTGGCTAGTAGCAGATATAATTAGACTTGTCTCCATTTTCTTCAACTTGGTGTCAGGACTGACTCTGAATTCCTACATAGTCGCTGTGTATTTCTGGGAATGGAGGAAGAAAAAAGGATTCAATGTGTCTGACAGAATTGTCCTCCTATTGGCCCTCTTTGGGATTATCTTCCAATGTTCTTGCATCGTTGAACCACTGAAATTATTTTTTGAGTCTCACTCATCACATGGCAGAGGGCCTACTATATATGGCTTAGTTTCTTGTCTCTTTTTGATGAATGGGAACCTCTGGAACACGGCTTGGCTTTCCATCTATTACTGCCTGAAACTGGTCAAGTTTTCCCACCGCATTTTCCTTCAGTTACAGAGAAGATTGTCCTCTTCTATCACACAGCTTCTCATAGTCTCCTTGGTGGGATTATTCTTCATAACTCTTCCACTTCATTGGACTTTACGCTTTCATCATGAAAACATGACATCTGGAATTCGTCATTACATTGAAATGGATGCCCGATATATGTTCCAGTCTACATGGTTTTTGGTTCTCTTCTCCCCTTCCTTCTGAGCTTCATCTGCATTGGGCTCAGTGTGAGGTCTCTCCTGAGTCATGTCCACCAGATCCGTCACAATTCATCTCAGTCCAGCTCATCTCCACAACTAGAGGGTCACCTCCGAGCAGTCAGGACCATGATCCTCCAGGTCTGCCTTTGCTTGGTTCAGTATCTGGCCGGCATAAACATGTTTCTGTTCTCCCCATACTTAGGATTGATTGAAAGACGTATTCTTTTCATAATCGTTATAAGCTACCCATCTGTTCAAGCTGTGGTCTCAATCCAGGGGAACCCAAAGTTAAGAAATAGACCCCGACCTGTGATACTTAAGTAAATAGTATATCTGTCTACCTGTAGATAGATCCTACATTCACTGCATGTCTCTTTTACTGATTGTCTTTATTATTGCTTTTCATCACACCTTAGCATATTCCCTTTGGAGAGAACTTCTTCTCCACTCCTCAACCTTCTGTTTTATATCAGAATATCTTCACCTTGATTACACATGAGGGGGAGGGGAATACCTGGGTCAGTTTTATTAACTTGAAATGATCATTTCCTTTACAAAAGAATGCAAAATCTTGATTTTTGACTATTATAAACCCACACCATGGTATCAGGCTAAACCAAAGACATGACAAATTTACAATATATTAGATACGTCAAAAGCCAACTCCAGCTAAACAGCCAAATATGGAATTGAATGTGATTGTCCCATCCCTCCCTGCCAATTTGGGTGGTACTATATGGAGGCGAGCCCCTTACCAGTTCCCTCCTCCCATGTTCCCTTGAGGAACACAGGTCCCATGCCCAGCAGGTTCTCCCATCACTAGTCAGGACATATTTTAGATCTTTAGTAGCATAGCATGTGGTTGACATATCATCCACTTCTGTATTCAATATATTACATAAATAAAATGAGCAGGAAATACTTTACTTTTTAGAGCAGAACCTGAGATTAAAATGCAATATTAGATACAAGGCCTTGATATCTCTTTCCATATTCCCCCTGTCCCTTAGTAAAGAGGACCTCCCTTGGACCCCAATGATCAGAACTGGTTGGGTTTATGGCAAACACTGACTGACGGAAAACCTCCCAACCCAGCCCAATATCCCTTCAGGTCATTTTATCTCTTCATCAATCATGATGTCTCCTGCTCAAACAGAGGGAGTTTGGGGGGGATATTATGGGAGCTCATTGAGTTTATTCTGGTTTAGGTTTCATATACAACCTACCTAAAGGACATTTTGTTTTATTGACTAACCAGATGATTGTGAATTTCTGGACAGACCCACGTTTGGACTGTCCAAAGATAAATGAGAAATATAAAGATCAGTGTATCTATCTCCCTGGATTTTATTGTCTGGGGATCAGGAAATGGATTCAAATGGAACCAAATTCCATCCAAGTTCCTCTGTTCCGAGGAAGACGGATTGAAGAGGAAAAGATTTCCCTCATCTCTACAACTCTTTGGGGTGTTGTGTCATATTCTGGTGATGTTTTTGCATAAAGTGTGCGGTTTTTATTATTACCATTATCTATGACAGTGGTCTCCAAACTGCGGCCCAGGGGCCAGATGTGGCCCTTTCCTTGCCTCTATCAATGGGACACCATTCCTTCCACTGACACCAATGGCGGGGTACTATTTCCTCCCCTGATATCAACGATTGGCACTATTATACCTCCTAATACATGGGGACTATTCCTCAGACTGACACCAACAACGGAGCACCATTCCTTCCACTGACACCAACAATGGAGCACCATTTCTCCCACTGACACCAACAATGGAGCACCATTCCTTCCACTGACACCAACAATGGAACACCATTCCCTCCACTGACACCAACAATGGAGCACCATTTCTCCCACTGACACCAACAATGGAGCACCATTCCTTCCACTGACACCAACAATGGAGCACCATTTCTCCCACTGACTCCAACAATAGAGCACCATTTCTCCCACTGACACCAACAATGGAGCACCATTCTTTCCACTGACACCAACAATGGAGCACCATTGCTTCCACTGACACCAACAATGGAGCACCATTTCTCCCACTGACACCAACAATGGAGCACCATTCCTTCCACTGACACCAACAATGGAGCACCATTCCTTCCACTGACACCAACAATGGAGCACCATTTCTCCCACTGACTCCAACAATAGAGCACCATTTCTCCCACTGACACCAACAATGGAGCACCATTCTTTCCACTGACACCAACAATGGAGCACCATTGCTTCCACTGACACCAACAATGGAGCACCATTTCTCCCACTGACACCAATAATGGAGCACCATTTCTCCCACTGACACCAACAATAGAGCACCATTCCTTCCACTGACACCAACAATGGAGCACCATTCCTTCCACTGACACCAACAATGGAGCACCATTCCTTCCACTGACACCAACAATAGAGCACCATTCCTTCCACTGACACCAACAATGGAGCACCATTCCTTCCACTGACACCAACAATGGAGCACCATTCCTTCCACTGACACCAACAATAGAGCACCATTTCTCCCACTGACAGCAACAAAGGAGCACCATTTCTCCCACTGACACCAACAATGGAGCACCATTCCTTCCACTGACACCAACAATAGAGCACCATTTCTCCCACTGACAGCAACAAAGGAGCACCATTCCTTCCACTGACAGCAACAAAGGAGCACCATTCCTTCCACTGACACCAACAATGGAGCACCATTCCCTCCACTGACACCAACAATGCAGCACCATTTCTCCCACTGATACCAACAATGGAGCACCATTTCTCCCACTGACACCAATGATGGGGCACTTTTCCTTCCCTTGATACCAACATTTGACACTATTCCACCCACTAAGACCAACAATGAAGCATTGGATACTCCCATTGACACCAAAGCATTGAATACTCCCAGTGGCCACATTCCGGCCCCCAAGAGAGTCTGGCCCTTTGTTTAGAAAGTTTGGAGACCCCTGATCTATGACGTGTGTATGCTGGGTGTGTTTTTTTCTTCTTCTTGCTTAATGTTGACTGTGTGCAGCTTTCCCTCTCCAAAATATTTATTGGGGTTGAATTACCAAATGCAAGTAGACTGAGCACTTTGCAAGTACAGTTGCATTCATTTGTTATGGATGTGGCTAGAGCTTCACTTTGTAAAAAAAAAAAATACCCAATCAGATGCAAGGAAAAAGAAAAAAAAAAGAAGAATTTTAGCTTGGACATGATTGGGTGTTGGAGATCAGCAGAGCTTCACTACATTCACTAAGCTGTAAGGAAAATGTGTGCCATGGCACTTGCAAGGTTCACAGGCTACTTGCCTTTCGCAAATCAACCCCATTGTGTGTTATTTCCCTTTATAAGCGACTATAATAAAAATAACGATGACCATGTAACATTTAGGTGTAGTTGTGTCTCTTTATCTGGTTTAACGTCAAAAACTTTGATTCTATTATGTCACATACAGTGAGCGTCCACAGCAGTCTGAGGTTGTGTGTTGAGGGCACGCTCTCCTAGAACACGAACGAGCTTTCACCAACAGTTATCGGTCACGGCTTCTGATCGTAACCAGCGGGAATTCAGCTAATCTTTCCTCTAGCGGCGCTCCTCCGTGCCTCCTAAACATTGAGTTGCCCCTCTTCTGCACTTTTCTCTGTTATCCTTTTTTGTGAACTGAAACCCAAAACTGAACGGAATATTCCAGATGAGACCTTACTAATGCTAAGGTGTGAGGTAAGTTCTTTCCTCTTGGGGTGACTATAGGTTACATGGACCTGCCGGTTTCCGATCGTTTTGGTCACAGTGAGTTCCAAACATGACTTGACGCAGCCAGGGTGCATTGCAGGGCCGGGACAAGGGGTGGGCAGGAGGGGCGGCTGCTCTGGGCACAATGGTTTATTGCAGGGATGGGGGGGGCGCTCTGTGCCAGTTTCTTCTGTTGCAAGGCTGACAGGAGTAGTGACAGCGACATCAATGTTAACCCTAAGGGAAGGGGGGGAGGGTGCAGTTTGGCACCTTTGCCCTGGGCGCTGGATGACCTTGTCCCGGCACTACTTAGATGGTTCCGTACAGCCAGGATATCCCATTCTAAATCTGCATGCAGCTTCATAAAGCATAACTCTCACCCCCTGTCACTAATACTTTGGATCTTGGAAAGATTACAAATATTCCTATGTACCCCTTACTCCTTCACATGAGAAAAGGCCGTATCCGAGAGCCCTTTATTGTTAAAAGGGACTTCCAGATTCCGGTAAGCCCCCCACCTGCAGACCCCCCCCCAGCCCCCAGGCCAGGGTTGTGGGGAAGAGGCCCTTGAAGACCAGGCCTTTTCTGGCACTTTTTGTTTACATGTAACAATCAGTATTTTTTGGTAGAAAATTTCGTAGAACCCCCAAACATTATATATTTTTTGAAGCAGAGGCCCTAGGGAACAACTTGGTTGGTGTTGTCATTTTTTATGTCAAGCGATATTTGCGTAGCGGTTTTTCAAACGCAATTTAAAAAAAATAAAATACACTTTTTTTTTAATTCTAATAAAAACACAATATATAACCACATTTTTTGGTAAAATATAAAAGATGATGCCGAGTAAATAGATAACAAAGGTGTCACGCTGTCAAATTGTTCACGCCTGTGCAATGGTGATACATGATGTAAATTTTACTATACTTTTAAGCCTTTACAGGTTACCACTTTAGATGTACAGAGGAGGTCTGGTGCTAAAATTGCTGCCCATGATCTGACGTTTGCAGTGATACCTCACATGTGTGGTAAGATCGATGTTTGCGTGCGCGCGGGACTGATGCGTGCGTTCGCCTTTGCGCATGAGCACGGGAGGACGGGGGCACTTTATTTTTTTTTTCATCAGTTTCATTGCTGTCATAAGGAATGTAAACATCACTTGTGGCAGCAATAGGCATGTGACAGGTTCTCTTTATGGAGAGATCTGGGGTCTATTAGATCCCTCCTCAGCCCTTAAAAGCATTTTCACAAAGACCAGGGAGGGGAGCAACTCCATATTAATGGCCATGAAGACAAGCAACTCCATATTAATGACCATGGAGACAAGCAACTCCATATTAATGACCATGGAAGGGAAGCAACTCCATATTAATGACCATGGAAGGGAAGCAACTCCATATTAATGACCATGGAAGGGAAGCAACTCCATATTAATGACCATGGAAGGGAAGCAACTCCATATTAACGGCCATGAAGACAAGCAACTCCATATTAATGACCATGGAAGGGAAGCAACTCCATATTAACGGCCATGAAGACAAGCAACTCCATATTAATGACCATGGAAGGGAAGCAACTCCATATTAATGGCCATGAAGACAAGCAACTCCATATTAATGACCGTGAAAAGGAAGCAACTCCATATTAAAGGGCCATGAAGACAAGCAACTCCATATTAATGACCATGGAAGGGAAGCAACTCCATATTAATGACAATGCAGGGGAGCAACTCCATATTAATGGCCAAGGAGGGGAGCAACTCCATATTAATGGCCATGGAAGGGAAGCAACTCCATATTATTGACCGTGGAAGACAAGCAACTCCCTATTAATGGCCATAAAGGGGAGCAACTCCATATTAATGGCCAAGGAGGGGAGCAACTCCATATTAATGGCCATGAAAGAGAATCAACTCCGTATTAATGGCCAAGGAGGGGAGCAACTCCGTATTAATGACCATGGAAGACAAGCAACTCCATATTATTGACCATGAAGACAAGCAACTCCATATTATTGACCATGAAGACAAGCAACTCCATATTATTGACCATGGAAGGGAAGCAACTCCATATTCATGACCATGGAGGGGAGCATCTCCATATTAATGACCATGGAGGGGAGCATCTCCATATTATTGACCATGGAAGGGAAGCAACTCCATATTAATGACCATGGAAGACAAGCAACTCCATATTAATGGCCAAGGAGGGGAGCAACTCCATATTAATGACCATGGAAGACAAGCAACTCCATATTATTGACCATGGAAGGGAAGCAACTCCATATTAATGGCCATGGAGGGGAGCATCTCCATATTATTGACCATGGAGGGGAGCAGCTCCTTATTAATGGCCATAGAGAGTAGGGATGGTCCCAATGTTCGAGTCGAACGTAAGTTCAACTTGAACATCGGTTGTTCGTCTGTTCGTAGAACAAATGAACATATGGGGCACTCGGAGCTTATATATATATATATATACACTGTATATGAGCTCCAATGATAACAGCTTTTAAATGAGGTGACAGCACGGAGTAATTCACAGTGCAACATCCTTGATTGTCCACTAGATGGCGCCCAATACCTTTCATTTGTGAAAAGAAAAAAAAACTATAACTGCAGGAAAGAGCTCCTCCGCTAAACGGTGCGTACACCACACTATTATTATATAGAAAAACTAAAAATTATAAAGTGAAGCGCTCTAATAAATGAATTAAAAATTCCACAATGCATCAATATATATATATATATATATATATATACATACACTATATTGTCAAAAGTATTGGGACGCCTGCCTTTACACACACATGAACTTTAATGACCCCCCAGTCTTAGTCCGGAGGGTTCAATGAGTTGGCTCCGCCCTTTGCAGCTATAACAGCTTCAACTCTTCTGGGAAGGCCGTCCACAAGGTTTAGGAGGGTGTCTATGGGAATGTTTGACCATTCTTCCAGAAGAGCATTTGTGAGGTCAGGCACTGATGTTGGACGAGAAGGCCTGGCTGTCAGTCTCCGCTCTTATTCGTCCCAAAGGTTTTCTATGGGGTTGAGGTCAGGATTCTGTGCAGGCCAGTCATGTTCCTCCACCACAAACTCACTCATCCATGTCTTTATGGACCTTGTTTTGTGTGCTGGTCCAAATCATTTGGTGGAGGGGGGATTATGGTAGGGGGAGGGGGGATTATGGTGTGGGGGTTGTTTTTCAGGGGTTGGGCTTGGCCCCTTAGTTCCAGTGAACGGAAATTCTAAGGCGTCAGCATACAAAGACATTTTGGACAATTTCATGCTCCCAACTTTGTGGGAGGAGTTTGGGGACGGCCCCTTCCTGTTCCAACATGACTGCCCACCAGTGCACAAAGCAAGGTCCATAAAGACATGGATGAGCGAGTTTGGGGTGGAGAAACTTACTTTTAATTGACGTCTGGGAAAAGCCCAATACCTTGTATTGTCCACTAGATGGAGCTGAATGTCTTTCCTTGTCCTATAGATCAGACCTGGGCAAACTGCGGCCCCAGGGTCATATCCGGCACTTTGGCTGTCCCTATCTGGCTCTCTAAGCCATTCAACTTCCTTACTGGGGAAGCTCAGAAGCTCAGAGGGTCTCGCTGATAGATGTCAGTGTGGAGAGCTGGAAGAACTGGAAGGAGAGAGCCTGAGGAGCTGATCGGTACAGCAGGGAGGCTTGGTTCTGGTAGGAGAGTGTTGCCTAGGAGACATCCCAATGCTCTCCTGCCACGCTGCTACCTGGCCAAGTTCCTTCTGTGTCAGGAAGGGAAGATTCACACTCGCAGCATGTGAACAGCCCCATCTGGCTGATATTTTACAGATTAGTGGGTGGTAACATTGCGGCTCACTTTTTTCTTTTTCTTTTTTACCACCCACAACTGCCTGTCTGAAATAGAGCTATTTCATGAGCAGGGGTACCCATCATTCCCAGCGCCAGGTGTTTGTTTTCCATATGTTTATGTACTTACGGACCTTCCTGTGTCCAAAATGAATACTGAGCAGAATTACGTTTGGCCCTCCACCATAGTACCAATTTCTCCTGTGGTCCCTTGGGAAAATTAATTGCCCACCCATGTTATAGATAGAACCCAATATAAATCCCCATGGAATATCTTCCATCGTCCACTAGATGGAGCCCAATACCTTTAACTGACTTTTAGATCAATCCCAATACCATCATTGTTCACTAGATGGAGCTCAATATCATTTATTGTCCACTAGATGGAGACCAGTACCATTCACTGCCCACTAGATGGAGACCAGTACCATTCACTGCCCACTAGATGGAGACCAATACCATTCATTGCCCACTAGATGGAGCTCAAAACCATTCATTTCCAACTAGATGGAGACCAATATCATTCATTGCCCACTAGATGGAGACCAGTACCATTCATTGCCCACCAGATGGAGACCAATACCTTTAACTGACTTTTAGATCAATCCCAATACCATCATTGTCCACTAGATGGAGCTCAATATCATTCATTGCCCACTAGATGGAGCTCAAAACCATTCATTTCCAACTAGATGGAGACCAATACCATTCATTGCCCACTAGATGGAACCCAATATCATTCATTGTCCACTAGATGGAGACCAGTACCATTTATTGCCCACTAGATGGAGACCAGTACCATTCATTGTCCACTAGATGGAGACCAATACCATTCATTGTCCACTAGATGGAGACCAATACCATTCATTGTCTACTAGATGGAGACCAGTACCTTTCATTGTCCACTAGATGGAGACCAATACCATTCATTGTCCACTAGATGGAGACCAATACCATTCATTGTCCACTAGATGGAGACCAATACCATTCATTGTCCACTAGATGGAGACCAATACCATTCATTGTCCACTAGATGGAGACCAATACCATTCATTGTCCACTAGATGGAGACCAATACCATTCATTGTCCACTAGATGGAGACCAGTACCATTTATTGCCCACTAGATGGAGACCAATACCATTCATTGTCCACTAGATGGAGACCAATACCATTCATTGTCCACTAGATGGAGACCAATACCATTCATTGTCTACTAGATGGAGACCAGTACCTTTCATTGTCCACTAGATGGAGACCAATACCATTCATTGTCCACTAGATGGAGACCAATACCATTCATTGTCCACTAGATGGAGACCAATACCATTCATTGTCCACTAGATGGAGACCAATACCTCTCATTTTCAATATGTAGCTTGTTTCCAGCAGAGTCACCCTACTGCACCGTGAAGAGAACTTCTAGAATTTCCTTTTCTTTTTCTATAAAAGTAAAAGGAGAAAAGATCAAGTTCTCCAATATGAGTGAGAATAAAACAAGATCAATATCCTGAAATATGGAGAAGATTGGGAATAAATTAGAAGCTGTAATTCTGTAAATGTCTCATAAGGAATCACCAGACCTCAGAGGCTCCTGCACTGGTGGACATGGATCATTAACCCAAGGCCCCTTTTCTCATAGATCAGTCTTGCTGCATAATGCAATGCACAATGAAGAAGTTGGTCAGTGGATGCAATAATAACCCCCAGCATTGGTGTCAGTGGATGCAATAATAGCCCCCAGCATTGGTGTCAGTGGATGCAATAATAGCCCCCAGCATTGGTGTCAGTGGATGCAATAATAACCCCCAGCATTGGTGTCAGTGGATGCAATAATAACCCCCAGCATTGGTGTCAGTGGATGCAATAATAGCCCCCAGCATTGGTGTCAGTGGATGCAATAATAGCCCCCAGCATTGGTGTCAGTGGATGCAATAATATCCCCCAGCATTGGTGTCAGTGGCAGTGAAATTTAACCCCCATAATCTGTACATTTTCACTCTGAAATACAACACCTCATCCTCCCGCTGGAGGGCGGCCTGTGTCAGGGTGACGTTATTGGGGATTTTATTGCAGATTATGGAGGAATTAGAGATGGAGACAAACAATCGTCTGACATCACCCAACACTTCAGGAACGACCTCACACAGCTATTACACATAATGCGATTGCTACAAGAGACCCCACCCGGCTCCACCCACAGCTACAAATCTTTATCCTCTATATTCCTATCATAAAGAAACGACCGATACTCTGCAGACTCCTCACTGATAACACCAGAAGAGCCGGGGGAACTGCTGAAACACTGCGTGGTGTTTGTGAGCGTTGCGTCAAATCCTTCCCCTTCTCTTCATCAAAAACCACACCCTTCAACCAGAGTCATCTGTACAACACCACATTATATGTCAGAGCTATATAAATGTATAATAATAATAATAATAGTGTGTGACTGTGGGGGGAGGGGACATTAGAGTGAACATTTTTTTTTATTAAAAATCTTAAAAACCTTAAAAAAACATATTTACATATATACAAAATAAATAAAAATATATATAAACAAAAATAGCTTACATCAGCATAGAAATAGAAAATGGCTTTTTTTTTTGCCAGAAAAAAACATAAAGAAAACTAAATATACCGACCAAGATACATTTTAATATTAATATTTTTTTTTAACTTGTCAGTTTTATTGAAATATAAAAGTTTACAAGTGGCAAAAAAATCATCCATATAACGCAGTAAGAGCAGAGGGCCCTATGAGAGAACAAAACGGGACAGGCGGTATCCTCAAAATGTAAGGTGGGCAAGTTGGGCAACTAGTACTATAGAGCCAGGGGTCGTCAACCCCCGGGCCGCGTCCCACTACCGGGATCGAGAAATGTCTCACTGCCTGTGACTAGCGCTGCAGAGTGTCAGCTTCCTGGCGGGCGGGGGAACATGGAGTTGCGAACACACCTGAGCTCATCCTTACTGAGGGATAGTTGAGTTAGTGTAAGTGTAGTGACCGTTTCACACACTGTATTTCTTTGCGGTTACTGCAAGTTTAACGCCATATAATTCTGTGCGTTACTGCAAGTTTAATGCCATATAAATCTGTGCGTTACTGCAAGATTAACGCCATATAGTTCTGTGCGTTACTGCAAGTTTAACGCCATCTAGTTCTGTGCGTTACTGCAAGATTAATGCCATATAGTTCTGTGCGTTACTGCAAGTTTAACTCCATATAGTTCTGTACATTACTGCAAGATTAACGCCATATAGTTCTGTGCGTTAGTGCAAGTTTAACTCCATATAGTTCTGTGCGTTACTGCAAGATTAACGCCATATAGTTCTGTGCGTTAGTGCAAGTTTAACTCCATATAGTTCTGTACGTTACTGCAAGATTAACGCCATATAGTTCTGTGCGTTAGTGCAAGTTTAACTCCATATAGTTCTGTGCGTTAGTGCAAGTTTAACTCCATATAGTTCTGTGCGTTAGTGCAAGTTTAACTCCATATAGTTCTGTGCGTTAGTGCAAGTTTAACTCCATATAGTTCTGTGCGTTAGTGCAAGTTTAACTCCATATAGTTCTGTGCGTTAGTGCAAGTTTAACTCCATATAGTTCTGTGCGTTAGTGCAAGTTTAACTCCATATAGTTCTGTGCGTTAGTGCAAGTTTAACTCCATATAGTTCTGTGCATTACTGCAAGTTTAACGCCGTATAGTTCTGTGCATTGCTGTAAGCTTAATGTCGTATATTTCATTGCATTACTGCAAGTTTAACGCCATATAGTTCTGTGCGTTAGTGCAAGTTTAACTCCATATAGTTCTGTGCGTTAGTGCAAGTTTAACTCCATATAGTTCTGTGCGTTAGTGCAAGTTTAACTCCATATAGTTCTGTGCGTTAGTGCAAGTTTAACTCCATATAGTTCTGTGCATTACTGCAAGTTTAATGCCATATAGTTCTGTGCGTTACTGCAAGTTTAACGCCGTATAGTTCTGTGCATTGCTGTAAGCTTAATGTCGTATATTTCATTGCGTTACTGCAAGTTTTAAGCCATATAGTTCTGTGCGTTAGTGCAAGTTTAACTCCATATAGTTCTGTGCGTTAGTGCAAGTTTAACGCCGTATAGTTCTGTGCATTGCTGTAAGCTTAACCCTTTCATGACTAAGCCTATTTTTGAAATTTGGTGTTTACAAGTTAAAATCCGTATTTTTTGCTAGAAAATTACTTAGAACCCCCAAACATTATATATATTTTTTTAGCAGAGAATCTAGAGAATAAAATGGCGATTGTTGCAATATTTTTTATCACACGGTATTTGTGCAGCGGTGTTTTAAACGCAAATTTTTGGAAAAGTGACACTTTCATGAATTTTAAAAAATCCAAACAGTAAAGTTACCCCAATTTTTTTCTATAATGTGAAAGATGATGTTACGCCGAGTAAATAGATACCAAACATGTCACCCTTTATAATTGCACGCACTCGTGGAATGGCGACGAACTACGGTACCTTTGAATTTCCATAGGCGACGCTTTAAAAATTTTTTACGGTTACCAGGTTTGAGCTACAGAGGAGGTCTAGGGCTAGAATTATTGCTCTCGCTCTGACGATCACGGCGATACCTCACATGTGTGGTTTGAACACCGTTTACATATGCTGGCGCGACTTCCATATGCGTTTTCTTCGCTGCGCGAGCTCGCGGGGACAGGGGCACTTTAAAAAATTTTTTTTTATTATTTATTTTATTTATTTTTGTACTTTATAAATTGTGTTTAAAATTTTTTTTTTTTACTTTTATTGCTGTCACAAGCAATGTAAACATCCCTTGTAACAGTAATAGGCGGTGACAGGTACTCTTTATGGAGGGATCGGGGGTCTAAAAGACCCCCGATCCCTCCTTTACACTTCAAAGTATTCAGATCGCTGAAAACGGCGATTCTGAATACTGTGTACTTTTTTAAATTCGGCACCATTGGCAGCCGAGTAAACGGGAAGTGACGTCATGACGTCGCTTCCGCGTTTACAACAAGAAGGCTGGAACGAAGCCACTCGCAGCTTCGTTCCAGCCCGCCCCCAGCCGCCGAAGGCAGCCGAACGGACACCGGGCCTCCCGATAGCACGGGAGGCCCGGTAACAGCGGCGGGAGGCGGCAGGAGGGGGGGGGTGTCCCCTCCCGCTCCTCCGGTATAACAGCCGAGCGGCTTTTAGCCACATCGGTTGTTATACACGGGTAGCCGATCGCCCGCTGTAAACAACGGTACCGGGATGATGCCTGCAGCTGCGGGCATCATCCCGGTATAACCCCGGAAAGCCGAGTACGTATATCTGCGTACGGTCGGCGGGAAGGGGTTAATGTTGTATATTTCATTGCGTTACTGCAAGTTTAACGCCATATTGTTCTGTGCGGTACTGCAGTATTATAGTGTATCCGTGGAGTGTGTTTGTGTCGTGAATACTCAAATTAAAGTGCACCAAACACCACTTTCTATTAATTAAAGTGTATCCACGTACACATTTACACATCTTTATTACATTTTGTTAATAAGCACCAGCCACTCCCCCATCATGTCTGGGAGGACAACAAGGAGAGGCAGACTTTCCCATGGCACTGTGAGGGGACCAGCAGTGTATGTGTCCACAGGCAAAGGTGGACGAGGTCAGTCCTCAGGCAGGGCATCATTTCCTCTGTTTAGTTATGTTGTCCATGCTATCCAGCCACAGCAAGCAGAGGAGGTGGTGGACTGGCTTACTAAACCTTCCTCATCCTCCTCATCCTCTGTCACCCAAGCAGAGATTAGTGCACAGTCCCCTGCAGCTGCCAGAGTGGCAAAACCTGCCATCTGTCCACAGCTATTCCTGCCATAGCCCCAACATCAGCCATTGAGGAGTCAGCTGAATTATTTGAACACAGCGTCAGCCACTTGCTCCTTGACGATGCCCAGCCATTACTGGATTCAGATGTTCGTTATGACTCTGAGGTTGAGGAAAGCAGGAACATGAGCCTACAGAGAGGGGAGAACACTGGTACGCAAATTGGCAGTCATGTTCCCCCAGCTGCAGCTTATTGCCAAGTTGGTTGCCAGTGGTAATGAGGATGGAGGAGATGATGATGATGATGAGGTCACTGACTCCCTTCTAACACTTGTATTGTGATGGGTAACCTGGACATCATCAGAAAGAAAGGGAAGTTGAGTCCCACCGATGTGATCTTTCTGGCTAAGGGAATTGTGAATATTCTCCTCCAGGGTGTGATGAGTCTACAGGGAATGATCTATGTCTTGTCTCCAGAACATTTGCCCGTTTGACCGTTCGCTGAATACCATACAATGCACTGAGCACTGCGCAGTGCATTCTGTCGTCTGATTGGGAAAAGCTTTGCCCAATCAGAGCGCAGTGTAATCTGGTTGTTAAAGGGCGGGGCTTAAAAAAAAGTGTCTGTCCCCCCTCCCACCCAATCTATACCAGACTCAAATGGCCTGGTTTTGATTTTAAGGGGAACCCTGTGCCAAAGTTAAAAAAAATGGCATGGGGTCCCCCCAAAATCCATACCAGACCCTTATCCGGGCATGCAGCCTGGCAGGTCAGGAAAGGGGGATGAGTGAGCGCCGATTCTCCCCCCCATGAACCATACCAGGTCACATGCCCTCAACATAGGGGGTGGTTTTGAGCATGTTGAAGGGTCTCTTGCCGACAACCCTGGGCTGTAGTTGGGGTCTGCGGGCAGGGGTCTTATTGGAATCTGGAAGCCCCCATGTGAATGGATAGAAGTACATTTTACCCCTATCCATTCACCAAAAAGAAGTGTACAAAAAAATAAAAACATGAGACAAGTTTTTGACAAATCCTTTATTAAAAAACAACAAAACAGTGTCCCTGATTGTAAACCCATCGTCATAAACTTGTCTCTTGTTTTTATTTGTTTTTTGTGCCCTATGTTGAGGGCATGTGGCCTGGTATGGTTCAGGAGGTGGGGGGGGGGGTGCTTGCTCATACCCCACCCTTTCCTGACCAGCAAGATAAGACCCAGATAAGGGTCTGGTATGGATTTTCGGGGGGGGGGGGGGGGACCCAACAAAGTTTTTTTTTTTAAACTTTGGTGTGGGGTTACCCCCCTTCAATGACCAGGCCATTTTTGGCGATACGGCACTGCGTCACTTTAACTGACAATTGCGCAGTCGTGCGACACTGTACCCAAACAAAATTTACGTCTTTTTTGTTTCCACAAATAGAGCTTTTTATTGGTGGTATTTGATCACCTCTGCGGTTTTTATTTTTTGTGCTATAAACAAAAAAATACAGAAAATGAATATATATATATATTTGTTACTTTTTGCTATAATAAATATAAAAAAAAAATAGATACAAAAAAGCACATTTCTTCTCTTCAGTTTAGGCTGATACGTATTCTTCTACATATTTTTGGTAAAAAAAAAATCGCAATAAGCGTTTATTGATTGGTTTGTGCAAAAGTTATAGCGTCTACAAAATAGGGGAAAAATGTATGGCATTTTTGTAATTTTTTTTTTGTTTTTACTAGTAATGGCGGCAATCTACGATTTTTAGCTGTACTGCGACATTGCGGCGGACACATCGGACACTTTTGACACATTTTTGGGACCAGTGACATTTATACAGCGATCAGAGCTATAAAAATGCACCAGATTACTGTATAAAGGTCACTGGCAGGGAAGGGGTTAACACTAGGGGGGCGATCAAGGGGTTAAATGTTTTTTTCCCTGTGTGTGTTTCTAACTGTAGGGGGGAGGGGACTGATTGGAGGAGGAGAGAGATCGCTGTTCCTGATCCCTAGGAACACACAATCTCTTTCTACTCCCCTGACAGAACGGGGATCTGTTTGTTTACATTGACAGATCCCTGTTCTGCCTCTCTGTGGAGCGATCGCAGGCCACGCGCACCAGTTCCCCCCCGCTGTGCAGCGCACGCGCCTGCTATACCTGTTTATAGGTGCTGATGTACAGCTACGGTGATTTGTGGGATTGTGCCGGCCTGCCGCGGTATAATGATGGCAGCTGGTAAGCAAGTGGATGAAATCCATACAAGACCCAAAAGACTTGAAAAACCTTTGAAATGAGCACTTTTTGTTTTTCCTGTTCGGCTCCCATAGACTTCAATGGGGTTCACTGTTCAGGTTAGAACTTTTCCCCCTGTTCGGGAGTTCTGCTACAGGGGTTCTGCTGTGAAAGTTCTGCTGCAGGGGTTGTGCTGTGGAAGTTCCGCTGCGGGGATTCTGCTGCGGGAGTTCTGCTGTGGGGATTCTGCTGCGGGAGTTCTGCTGTGGGAGTTCTGCTGCAGGGGTTCTGCTGTGGGGATTCTGCTGCGGGAGTTCTGCTGCGGGGATTCTGCTGTGGAAGTTCTGCTGCGGGGGTTCTGCTGCAGGAGTTCTGCTGTGGGAGTTCTGCTGTGGGAGTTCTGCTGCGGGGGTTCTGCTGTGGAAGTTCTGCTGCGGGAGTTCTGCTGCGGGGATTCTGCTGCGGGAGTTCTGCTGCGGGGATTCTGCTGTGGAAGTTCTGCTGCGGGAGTTCTGCTGCGGGGATTCTGCTGCGGGAGTTCTGCTGCGGGGATTCTGCTGTGGAAGTTCTGCTGCGGGGGTTCTGCTGCGAGAGTTCTGCTGCAGGGGTTCTGCTGTGGGAGTTCTGCTGTGGGAGTTCTGCTGCGGGGGTTCTGCTGTGGAAGTTCTGCTGCGGGAGTTCTGCTGAGGAGATTCTGCTGCGGGAGTTCTGCTGCGGGGATTCTGCTGTGGAAGTTCTGCTGCGGGGGTTCTGCTGCGGGAGTTCTGCTGTGGGAGTTCTGCTGCAGGGGTTCTGCTGCGGGAATTCTGCTGTGGGAGTTCTGCTGCGGGGGTTCTGCTGCGGGGGTTCTGCTGTGAAAGTTCTGCTGCGGGGGTTCTGCTGCGGGAGTTCTGCTGCGAGAGTTCTGCTGCGGGAGTTCTGCTGCGGGGATTCTGCTGTGGGAGTTCTGCTGCAGGGGTTCTGCTGTGGGAGTTCTGCTGCGGGGGTTCTGCTGCGGCGGTCCTGCTGTGAAAGTTCTGCTGCGGGGGTTCTGCTGCGGGAGTTCTGCTGCAGGGGTTCTGCTGCGGGGGTTCTGCTGCGGGAGTTCTGCTGCGGGGGTTCTGCTGTGGAAGTTCTGCTGTGGAAGTTCTGCTGCGGGAGTTCTGCTGTGGGAGTTCTGCTGTGGGAGTTCTGCTGTGGGAGTTCTGCTGTGGGAGTTCTGTTGCGGGGGTTCTGCTGCGGGGGTTCTGCTGCGGGGGTTCTGCTGCGGGAGTTCTGCTGCGGGGGTTCTGCTGTGGGAGTTCTGCTGTGGGTGTTCTGCTGCGGGAGTTCTGCTGTGGGGGTTCTGCTTCGGGAGTTCTGCTGCGGGAGTTCTGCTGCGGGGGTTCTGCTGCAGGAGTTCTGCTGCAGGGGTTCTGCTCCGGGGTTCTGCTGCGGAAGTTCTGCTGTGGAAGTTCTGCTGCGGGGGTTCTGCTGCGGGGGTTCTGCTGTGGGGGTTCTGCTGCAGGGGTTCTGCTGCGGGGGTTGTTCGACTCATGACTACTATAAAACATATCCAATAAAAAAAATGTAAATCTAATTTCTTCATAAACTTAGGCCAGTATGTATTCTGTTACACATTTTTGGTGAAAAAAAAACCCCAAGTGTAGATTGATTGGTTTGCGCAATAGTTATCGTGTCTAAAAACGATTTATGGAAGATTTATTTCTTTTTCACTTGTAATGATGGTGATCAGTGACTAATAGCAGGACTGCGATATTGCGGTGGACAAATCGGACACTAACTGACACTTTTTGGGAACCAGTGACACCAATACAGTGATCAGTGCTAAAAATACGCACTGTCACTGTACTAATGACACTGGCTGGGAAGGGGGTAACAGGGGCGATCAAAGGGTTAACTGTGTGCCTAGCCAGTGTTTTTGCGCATTGTATATGCTGCTTTTACTAGAAGAGATGGAATCAATTCCCCACAAATTCCATCCCTTCCCTCCTGTCAGAACAGGGATCTACCTTGTGGTGTTCAGGATGCCGGTTTTAGCTGGCTATCAGGTTACGCTGGTTCTGGTGACAATGATGGCACTGAGGTGGCAGTACTGGTTTTACTGGTTCTGCTGATACTGACACTGGTGTAACTAGCAATAACAATAGTGTTTAACTGGCTCTGTTGACACTGGCACTGGTGAGGTGGTGATCAGTGATACTGGCCCTGGTGTGGTGGTGATCAGGACACTGGCGCTGGTGTGGTGGTGATCCGGACACTGGTGTGGTGGTAATCAGGACACTGACCCTGGTGAGGTGGTGAACAGGACACTGGCGCTGGTGTGGTGGTGATCCGGACACTGGTGTGGTGGTAATCAGGACACTGACCCTGGTGTGGTGGTGATCAGGACACTGGCACTGGTGAGGTGGTGATCAGGACACTGGCACTGGTGAGGTGGTGATCAGGACACTGGCACTGGTAAGGTGGTGATCAATGATACTGGCCCTGGTGTGGTGGTGATCAGGACACTGGCGCTGGTGTGGTGGTGATCAGGACACTGGTGTGGTGGTGATCAGGACACTGGTGTGGTGGTGATCAGGACACTGACCCTGGTGTGGTGGTGATCAGGACACTGGTGTGGTGGTGATAAGGACACTGGCACTGGTGAGGTGGTGATCAGGACACTGGTGTCATGTGATCAGGACACTGGTGTGGTGGTGATCAATGATACTGGCCCTGGTGTGGTGGTGATCAGGACACTGGTGTGGTGGTGATCAATGATACTGGCCCTGGTGTGGTGGTGATCAGGACACTGGTGTGGTGGTGATCAGGACACTGGTGTGGTGGTGATCAGGACACTGGCGCTGGTGTGGTGGTGATCAGGACACTGGCGCTGGTGTGGTGGTGATCAGGACACTGGTGTGGTGGTGATCAGGACACTGGTGTGGTGGTGATCAGGACACTGGTGTGGTGGTGATCAGGACACTGGTGTGGTGGTGATCAGGACACTGGCGCTGGTGGTGATCAGGACACTGGCGCTGGTGTGGTGGTGATCAGGACACTGGCGCTGGTGTGGTGGTGATCAGGACACTGGTGTGGTGGTGATCAGGACACTGGTGTGGTGGTGATCAGGACACTGGCGCTGGTGTGGTGGTGATCAGGACACTGGCGCTGGTGTGGTGGTGATCAGGACACTGGCGCTGGTGTGGTGGTGATCAGGACACTGGCCCTGGTGTGGTGGTGATCAGGATATGACCTCACAGGATATGAATGTCAACACAGGAAATCCTTCCAACAGGATGAGTTTTTCACAAAATAATGGCTAGGGGAGTCTTATGGGCGTGTCTGGGAAGGGACAGTGTGTATGTTTTACCTGGAAGCCATGCAGCTTCCTTTGTTTAGTTGAAGAGCATGGCTTCCAGGTAAGAGTGCCTCTTACATCAGGTTCCCCAGCAGAGTGCCTCTTACATCAGGTGTGCCTCTTACATCAGGTGTCCCCAGCAGAGTGCCTCTTACATCAGGTGTGCCTCTTACATCAGGTTCCCCAGCAGAGTGCCTCTTACATCAGGTGTGCCTCTTACATCAGGTGTCCCCAGCAGAGTGCCTCTTACATCAGGTGTCCCCAGCAGAGTGCCTCTTACATCAGGTGTCCCCAGCGGAGTGCCTCTTACATCAGGTGTCCCCAGCAGAGTGCCTCTTACATCAGGTGTGCCTCTTACATCAGGTGTCCCCAGCAGAGTGCCTCTTACATCAGGTGTCCCCAGCAGAGTGCCTCTTATATCAGGTGTCCCCAGCGGAGTGCCTCTTACATCAGGTGTCCCCAGCAGAGTGCCTCTTACATCAGGTGTCCCCAGCAGAGTGCCTCTTACATCAGGTGTGCCTCTTACATCAGGTGTCCCCAGCAGAGTGCCTCTTACATCAGGTGTCCCCAGCAGAGTGCCTCTTACATCAGGTGTCCCCAGCGGAGTGCCTCTTACATTAGGTGTCCCCAGCAGAGTGCCTCTTACATCAGGTGTCCCCAGCAGAGTGCCTCTTACATCAGGTGTGCCTCTTACATCAGGTTCCCCAGCAGAGTGCCTCTTACATCAGGTGTGCCTCTTACATCAGGTGTCCCCAGCAGAGTGCCTCTTACATCAGGTGTCCCCAGCAGAGTGCCTCTTACATCAGGTGTGCCTCTTACATCAGGTGTCCCCAGCAGAGTGCCTCTTACATCAGGTGTCCCCAGCAGAGTGCCTCTTACATCAGGTGTCCCCAGCGGAGTGCCTCTTACATCAGGTGTCCCCAGCAGAGTGCCTCTTACATCAGGTGTCCCCAGCAGAGTGCCTCTTACATCAGGTGTGCCTCTTACATCAGGTGTCCCCAGCAGAGTGCCTCTTACATCAGGTGTCCCCAGCAGAGTGCCTCTTACATCAGGTGTCCCCAGCAGAGTGCCTCTTACATCAGGTGTCCCCAGCAGAGTGCCTCTTACATCAGGTGTGCCTCTTACATCAGGTGTCCCCAGCAGAGTGCCTCTTACATCAGGTGTCCCCAGCAGAGTGCCTCTTACATCAGGTGTCCCCAGGTGAGTGCCTCTTACATCAGGTGTCCCCAGCAGAGTGCCTCTTACATCAGGTGTGCCTCTTACATCAGGTGTCCCCAGCAGAGTGCCTCTTACATCAGGTGTCCCCAGCAGAGTGCCTCTTACATCAGGTGTCCCCAGCGGAGTGCCTCTTACATCAGGTGTCCCCAGCGGAGTGCCTCTTACATCAGGTGTCCCCAGCGGAGTGCCTCTTACATCAGGTGTCCCCAGCGGAGTGCCTCTTACATCAGGTGTCCCCAGTGGAGTGCCTCTTACATCAGGTGTCCCCAGTGGAGTGCCTCTTACATCAGGTGTCCCCAGCAGAGTGCCTCTTACATCAGTGCCCCCAGCGGAGTGCCTCTTACATCAGGTGTCCCCAGCAGAGTGCCTCTTACATCAGGTGTCCCCAGGTGAGTGCCTCTTACATCAGGTGTCCCCAGGTGAGTGCCTCTTACATCAGGTGTCCCCAGGTGAGTGCCTCTTACATCAGGTGTCCCCAGCAGAGTGCCTCTTACATCAGGTGTCCCCAGCAGAGTGCCTCTTACATCAGGTGTCCCCAGCAGAGTGCCTCTTACATCAGTGCCCCCAGTGGAGTGCCTCTTACATCAGGTGTCCTCAGCAGAGTGCCTCTTACATCAGGTGTCCCCAGGTGAGTGCCTCTTACATCAGGTGTCCCCAGGTGAGTGCCTCTTACATCAGGTGTCCCCAGCAGAGTGCCTCTTACATCAGGTGTCCCCAGCGGAGTGCCTCTTACATCAGGTGTCCCCAGCAGAGTGCCTCTTACAGCAGTGCCCCCAGTGGAGTGCCTCTGTCATAGTCCCTACCATGCCATGCAGACGACCAGGCATGGTTCCGCCCCAAGTGGCTCAAAGAGGTATTGAACCTATGACTGCCTGTTTAGTGCTCCTGTTATTGCGGCTTCCTTTGTTTAGTTGAAGAGCATGGCTTCCAGGCAAAACATACACACTGTCCCTGCCCAGACACGCCCATAAGACTCCCCTAGCTATTATTTTCTATAAACTCATCCTGTTGGAAGGATTTCCTGTGTTGACATTCATATCCTGTGAGGTCATATCCTGTGAGGTCATATCCTGTGGAGGAAGCGATTGGCTGTTGGGGCGACCGCTTCCTGTTTGTCATTGCTTTTGTTGTTTTTGAATAAAAGAGCCGGTGTGGTGCTCGTGGGGGGGGGGGGGGGGCGCAGTCGTGCTGAGATGAGGACGTCAGCTATAGTCATGTCTGTCCATGTTGGGGAAATGCGGGAGACATGGGTTAGGATCCCAGAGGCATTATACTGAAAAGGCGCGTATTAGCGCAGGTGAGATTGAATACGTATAGCAAAATCTCCATGTCAGATGGCGGGTCAGGACCTTATGGAGCAAACAGAACCTCCTTTACACCGGCAAGAGGGGGGGGGGGGAACGGATCCCAGTCCAGTACATCAAACTTTGTTGTCCTGAGACAAAGGGGTACGTTTTCTCTGTCCGATGCGTTAGGGAGGTTCTGCTTTGCAAAAGAACAAATTTTTAATCTTTTGGTATAATGCCGGTGTCTTGCCGAAAAAGTTCCCCCGGCGGATAAGGACCCCCCTGTACTGCGCATGCGCAGCGCTTGCCAAAAAAGTTCCCCCCGCAACGCTTGCGCAGTACGAAGCTTGCCGAAAAAGTTCCCCCGGCGGAGAGCCGCCGAAAATAGCCGAACATACACAGCTGAGAGTCAGCTTTACACCGCGCCTGAGCAATGAACACCACATTCTAACAGACGCCCCCGATGCTTCCATACAATGCCGCACGCTCCCGATGCTCGTGAAAACAGCCCTGCCCTTTTGTTTTTCAATATTCGACCTCTTCTGTAGCATCCGCCCCTTACCACGATACGACGGTAATACACCCGCCCCTTGCAGAGTAGCACGAGCATTGGGAGCGTGCGGCAGCGTCGGGCACAATGTCCTGCTCATTGCGCATGCGCCGTCTACAGCTGACTCACAGCTATTCAGCTTCGGAGATTTTCAGAGGTTCCCTTGTTGTTCGTACTGCGCAAGCGCTGCGCCTGCGCAGTACAGGGGGGTCATTATCCGCCAAGGGGAACTTTCTCGGCGGATTTTAATTGCATGTTTGTCATGTGTAAGTAACGACAGCTAAATACCAATTAGTTATATATATCTTATTAAAAGGAAGTCTTTAGGTAATAATGCAAATAGCTCAGCAACTGTATTGCATGAAATGGGGATCCCGTTTAGAAAAATCCAGTTAAAAGAAGGGTCATGGCTGTGAAATCCGGTTGAGAAAAATGTCCTCCTAAAAATTGTGTTGAAATAGCCAATAGACACATACATGGATTAAACTAGTCCCAGTGACCCACATTGAGTGGATCCATTTAGCTGAAGGAAGTCTATCCAATATAAATCAGGATCCTGTGTGTGTCAGATTTCTAATAGAGCAACAGACTTCCATTGAATCATAGATGGATAATATACCAGAGGAGCCCACATCCACAGAGCCTCGTGTAGGAGATATGGACAGATCCAAGTAATTCAGGGAAATTCCCTTTACATACCATTTCCAGATGTCCCGGGTAGATAGATCACCATGTGAAGGGCTGGTCAGTTTAAACACTCTCCACTGCAGAGCTTGAACCTTAGTAGATGATCTCCCTTCAACTGTGTAGTTTCTCCAGAATATACACCAGATTCCGGGTATCCTGGATAGGTAATCCTCAGTACGGGGGGGGTGATTCGATATAAGCAATCCCTGAGAACTTCACCTGATTCCGGGTATCCTGGATAGGTAATCCTCAGTGCGGGGGGGGGGGTGATTCGATATAAGCAATCCCTGAGAACTTCACCTGATTCCGGGTATCCTGGATAGGTAATCCTCAGTGCGGGGGGGGGGGGTGATTCGATATAAGCAATCCCTGAGAACTTCACCAGATTCCGGGTATCCTGGATATGTAATCCTCAGTGCGGGGGGGTGATTCGATATAAGCAATCCCTGAGAACTTCACCAGATTCCGGGTATCCTGGATATGTAATCCTCAGTACGGGGGGGGTGATTCGATATAAGCAATCCCTGAGAACTTCACCAGATTCCGGGTATCCTGGATATGTAATCCTCAGTGCGGGGGGGGGGTGATTCGATATAAGCAATCCCTGAGAACCTTACAATCAGGCTGACTGTCCTCCTGAGGCTGTTTGGAAACTCCAGTGTCCACAAACTGACATAAGGGTCACAATCCTTTGGAACTCAGACTGGGATTCCCCATGAAAGAAATCAGCGGTGTCACGTCTTAAGCAAAAAGAGCTGCGCTCTGTGTTGCCTCCATTCAGCGGTGCATGACATACAGCTGGGCGTCCTGGTGTCACTGCTTATGTCCATGCATTTTACAAACCCTTACGTTCGTTTCATCAGGACACTGGCCCTGGTGTGGTGGTGATCCGGACACTGGTGTGGAGTGTGGTGGTGATCAGGACACTGGTGTGGTGGTGATCAGGATATTTGGGGGGGGCCGTGGTGTACACGTGCAGATAATCTCCCATCCACAGTGGATGGCAGTATATTCAGTGGATGGAGTCAGTAGGGCAGTGGATGGTGTCAGTAGGGCAGTGGACGGTGTCAGTAGGGCAGTGGACGGTGTCAGTAGGGCAGTAGACGGTGTCAGTAGAGCTGTGGACGGTGTCAGTAGAGCAGTGGACGGTGTCAGTAGAGCAGTGGACGGTGTCAGTAGAGCAGTGGACGGTGTCAGTAGGGCAGTGGATGGTGTCAGTAGGGCAGTGAACGGTGTCAGTAGAGCAGTGGACGGTGTCAGTAGAGCAGTGGACGGTGTCAGTAGAGCAGTGGACGGTGTCAGTAGAGCAGTGGACGGTGTCAGTAGAGCAGTGGATGGTGTCAGTAGGGCAGAGGATGGTGTCAGTAGGGCAGTAGAGCAGTGGACGGTGTCAGTAGAGCAGTGGACGGTGTCAGTAGAGCAGTGGACGGTGTCAGTAGAGCAGTGAACGGTGTCAGTAGAGCAGTGGACGGTGTCAGTAGAGCAGAGGACGGTGTCAGTAGGGCAGTGGACGGTGTCAGTAGAGCAGTGGACGGTGTCAGTAGAGCAGTGGACGGTGTCAGTAGAGCAGAGGACGGTGTCAGTAGAGCAGTGGACGGTGTCAGTAGAGCAGTGGACGGTGTCAGTAGAGCAGTGGACGGTGTCAGTAGAGCAGAGGACGGTGTCAGTAGAGCGGTGGACGGTGTAAGTAGGGCAGTGGATGGTGTCAGTAGAGCAGTGGACGGTGTCAGTAGAGCAGTGGACGGTGTCAGTAGGGCAGAGGACGGTGTCAGTAGGGCAGTGGACGGTGTCAGTAGAGCAGTGGACTCTGTCAGTAGGGCAGTGGACGGTGTCAGTAGGGCAGTGGACGGTGTCAGTAGGGCAGTGGACGGTGTCAGTAGAGCAGTGGACTCTGTCAGTAGGGCAGTGGACGGTGTCAGTAGAGCAGTGGACGGTGTCAGTAGAGCAGTGGATGGTGTCAGTAGAGCAGAGGACGGTGTCAGTAGAGCAGTGGACGGTGTCAGTAGAGCAGTGGACGGTGTCAGTAGAGCAGTGGACGGTGTCAGTAGTGCAGTGGACGGTGTCAGTAGAGCAGTGGACTCTGTCAGTAGAGCAGTGGACGGTGTCAGTAGAGCAGTGGACGGTGTCAGTAGAGCAGTGGACGGTGTCAGTAGAGCAGTGGACGGTGTCAGTAGAGCAGTGGACGGTATCAGTAGAGCAGTGGACGGTGTCAGTAGAGCAGTGGACGGTGTCAGTAGAGCAGTGGACGGTGTCAGTAGAGCAGTGGACGGTGTCAGTAGAGCAGTGGACGGTGTCAGTAGAGCAGAGGACGGTGTCAGTAGAGCAGTGGACGGTGTCAGTAGGGCAGTGGACTCTGTCAGTAGGGCAGTGGACGGTGTCAGTAGGGCAGTGGACGGTGTCAGTAGATCAGTGGATGGTGTCAGTAGAGCAGTGGAGGGTGTCAGTAGAGCAGAGGACGGTGTCAGTAGAGAAGTGGACTCTGTCAGTAGGGCAGTGGACGGTGTCAGTAGGGCAGTGGACGGTGTCAGTAGAGCAGAGGACGGTGTCAGTAGAGCAGTGGACGGTGTCAGTAGGGCAGAGGACGGTGTCAGTAGAGCAGTGGACGGTGTCAGTAGGGCAGTGGATGGTGTCAGTAGAGCAGAGGACGGTGTCAGTAGAGCAGAGGACGGTGTCAGTAGAGCAGTGGACGGTGTCAGTAGGGCAGTGGACGGTGTCAGTAGAGCAGTGGATGGTGTCAGTAGAGCAGTGGACGGTGTCAGTAGGGCAGAGGACGGTGTCAGTAGGGCAGTGGACGGTGTCAGTAGAGCAGTGGATGGTGTCAGTAGAGCAGTGGACGGTGTCAGTAGAGCAGAGGACGGTGTCAGTAGGGCAGTGGACGGTGTCAGTAGAGCAGTGGATGGTGTCAGTAGAGCAGTGGACGGTGTCAGTAGAGCAGAGGACGGTGTCAGTAGAGCAGTGGATGGTGTCAGTAGGGCAGAGGATGGTGTCAGTAGGGCAGTAGAGCAGTGGACGGTGTCAGTAGAGCAGTGGACGGTGTCAGTAGAGCAGTGGACGGTGTCAGTAGAGCAGAGGACGGTGTCAGTAGGGCAGTGGACGGTGTCAGTAGAGCAGTGGATGGTGTCAGTAGGGCAGAGGATGGTGTCAGTAGAGCAGTGGACGGTGGACGGTGTAAGTAGGGCAGTGGATGGTGTCAGTAGAGCAGTGGACGGTGTCAATAGAGCAGTGGACGGTGTCAATAGAGCAGTGGACGGTGTCAGTAGGGCAGTGGACGGTGTCAGTAGAGCAGTGGACGGTGTCAGTAGGGCAGTGGACGGTGTCAGTTGATCAGTGGACGGTGTCAGTAGAGCAGAGGATGGTGTCAGTAGGGCAGTGAACAGTGTCAGTAGAGCAGTGGACGGTGTCAGTAGGGCAGTGGATGGTGTCAGTAGATCAGTGGACGGTGTCAGTAGAGCAGAGGACGGTGTCAGTAGGGCAGTGGACGGTGTCAGTAGAGCAGTGGACGGTGTCAGTAGAGCAGTGGACGGTGTCAGTAGAGCAGTGGACGGTGTCAGTAGAGCAGAGGACGGTGTCAGTAGAGCAGTGGACGGTGTCAGTAGAGCGGTGGACGGTGTAAGTAGGGCAGTGGATGGTGTCAGTAGAGCAGTGGACGGTGTCAGTAGAGCAGTGGACGGTGTCAGTAGGGCAGAGGACGGTGTCAGTAGGGCAGTGGACGGTGTCAGTAGAGCAGTGGACTCTGTCAGTAGGGCAGTGGACGGTGTCAGTAGGGCAGTGGACGGTGTCAGTAGGGCAGTGGACGGTGTCAGTAGAGCAGTGGACTCTGTCAGTAGGGCAGTGGACGGTGTCAGTAGAGCAGTGGACGGTGTCAGTAGAGCAGTGGATGGTGTCAGTAGAGCAGAGGACGGTGTCAGTAGAGCAGTGGACGGTGTCAGTAGAGCAGTGGACGGTGTCAGTAGAGCAGTGGATGGTGTCAGTAGAGCAGTGGACTCTGTCAGTAGGGCAGTGGACGGTGTCAGTAGGGCAGTGGACGGTGTCAGTAGATCAGTGGACGGTGTCAGTAGAGCAGTGGACGGTGTCAGTAGAGCAGTGGACTCTGTCAGTAGGGCAGTGGACGGTGTCAGTAGATCAGTGGATGGTGTCAGTAGAGCAGTGGACGGTGTCAGTAGGGCAGTGGACGGTGTCAGTAGAGCAGAGGACGGTGTCAGTAGAGCAGTGGACGGTGTCAGTAGAGCAGTGGACGGTGTCAGTAGGGCAGTGGACAGTGTCAGTAGAGCAGTGGACAGTGTCAGTAGAGCAGTGGACGGTGTCAGTAGGGCAGTGGACAGTGTCAGTAGAGCAGTGGACAGTGTCAGTAGAGCAGTGGACGGTGTCAGTAGGGCAGTGGACAGTGTCAGTAGAGCAGTGGACGGTGTCAGTAGAGCAGTGGACGGTGTCAGTAGAGCAGAGGACGGTGTCAGTAGAGCAGTGGATGGTGTCAGTAGAGCAGTGGATGGTGTCAGTAGAGCAGTGGACGGTGTCAGTAGAGTAGTGGATGATGTCAGTAGGGCAGTGGACGGTGTCAGTAGAGCAGAGGACGGTGTCAGTAGGGCAGTGGACGGTGTCAGTAGAGGAGAGGACGGTGTCAGTAGAGCAGTGGACGGTGTCAGTAGGGCAGTGGACGGTGTCAGTAGAGCAGTGGACGGTGTCAGTAGAGCAGTGGACGGTGTCAGTAGGGCAGAGGACGGTGTCAGTAGGGCAGTGGACGGTGTCAGTAGGGCAGTGGACGGTGTCAGTAGAGCAGAGGACGGTGTCAGTAGAGCAGTGGACTCTGTCAGTAGGGCAGTGGACAGTGTCAGTAGAGCAGTGGATGGTGTCAGTAGAGCAGTGGACGGTGTCAGTAGAGCAGAGGACGGTGTCAGTAGAGCAGAGGACGGTGTCAGTAGAGCAGTGGACGGTGTCAGTAGAGCAGTGGATGGTGTCAGTAGAGCAGTGGATGGTGTCAGTAGAGCAGTGGATGGTGTCAGTAGAGCAGTGGACGGTGTCAGTAGAGTAGAGGACGGTGTCAGTAGAGCAGTGGACGGTGTCAGTAGAGCAGAGGACGGTGTCAGTAGAGCAGTGGACGGTGTCAGTAGGGCAGTGGACGGTGTCAGTAGAGCAGTGGACGGTGTCAGTAGGGCAGTGGACGGTGTCAGTAGAGCAGTGGATGGTGTCAGTAGAGCAGTGGACGGTGTCAGTAGGGCAGTGGATGGTGTCAGTAGAGCAGTGGACGGTGTTAGTAGAGCAGAGGACGGTGTCAGTAGAGCAGTGGATGGTGTCAGTAGAGCAGAGGACGGTGTCAGTAGAGCAGAGGACGGTGTCAGTAGAGCAGTGGACGGTGTCAGTAGAGCAGTGGACGGTGTCAGTAGGGCAGTGGACGGTGTCAGTAGGGCAGTGGACGGTGTCAGTAGAGCAGAGGACGGTGTCAGTATAGCAGTGGACGGTGTCAGTAGGGCAGTGGACGGTGTCAGTAGGGCAGAGGACGGTGTCAGTAGGGCAGTGGACGGTGTCAGTAGAGGAGAGGACGGTGTCAGTAGAGCAGTGGACGGTGTCAGTAGAGCAGTGGATGGTGTCAGTAGAGCAGAGGACGGTGTCAGTAGAGCAGAGGACGGTGTCAGTAGGGCAGTGGACGGTGTCAGTAGAGGAGAGGACGGTGTCAGTAGAGCAGTGGACGGTGTCAGTAGAGCAGTGGATGGTGTCAGTAGAGCAGTGGACGGTGTCGGTAGAGCAGTGGACGGTGTCAGTAGAGCAGTGGACGGTGTCAGTAGAGCAGTGGACGGTGTCAGTAGAGCAGAGGACGGTGTCAGTAGAGCAGTGGACGGTGTCAGTATGTGAAGGAATGTGATGTAAATAATAATAATCTGAAAATGTCTATTTTCTTATGTGTATACATATTTTTCTCCTTACTCATTATATAAGTATACAGGTTTGCTCTGTTCCTATATTTTTCTCAAGATGGCGGGTACCCCCTACATCCCACACATCAGAAGAACGCGGAACTGAAGATAAAACCAAGGACAGCCAGACCTCGTTATGAAGATTCTCCATCTTCTTTTCTATCTTAACCAATGAGATGTACCTATTAGACTAACATAGCAATGACGTATTTGTGTGTATAAAACATTAGCACCGCCTTGAATAAATTAGAAGTGTAAGAAGTAACGGAGCTGAGCGTGTCTCAGAGTGTTTACTTTTATATGCATGCATATCCACACTTTCCAATTAGAGACAGCAGCAGATAACTTTGGGCTCGATTGGAGCTCTTAATCATTTCCTTAACAAGTAGAGCAGTGGACGGTGTCAGTAGAGCAGTGGATGGTGTCAGTAGGGCAGTGGACGGTGTCAGTAGAGCAGTGGACGGTGTCAGTAGGGCAGTGGACGGTGTCAGTAGAGCAGTGGACGGTGTCAGTAGAGCAGTGGACGGTGTCAGTAGAGCAGAGGACGGTGTCAGTAGAGCAGTGGATGGTGTCAGTAGAGCAGAGGACGGTGTCAGTAGGGCAGTGGACGGTGTCAGTAGGGCAGTGGACGGTGTCAGTAGAGCAGTAGACGGTGTCAGTAGAGCAGAGGACGGTGTCAGTAGAGCAGTGGATGGTGTCAGTAGAGCAGAGGACGGTGTCAGTAGAGCAGTGGACTCTGTCAGTAGGGCAGTGGACGGTGTCAGTAGGGCAGTGGACGGTGTCAGTAGATCAGTGGATGGTGTCAGTAGAGCAGTGGACGGTGTCAGTAGAGCAGAGGACGGTGTCAGTAGAGCAGAGGACGGTGTCAGTAGAGCAGTGGACGGTGTCAGTAGGGCAGTGGACGGTGTCAGTAGATCAGTGGATGGTGTCAGTAGAGCAGTGGACGGTGTCAGTAGAGCAGAGGATGGTGTCAGTAGAGCAGTGGACGGTGTCAGTAGAGCAGTGGACTCTGTCAGTAGGGCAGTGGACGGTGTCAGTAGAGCAGTGGACGGTGTCAGTAGAGCAGTGGACGGTGTCAGTAGAGCAGTGGACGGTGTCAGTAGGGCAGTGGACGGTGTCAGTAGGGCAGTGGACGGTGTCAGTAGAGCAGAGGACGGTGTCAGTAGAGCAGTGGATGGTGTCAGTAGAGCAGAGGACAGTGTCAGTAGAGCAGAGGACGGTGTCAGTAGAGCAGTGGACTCTGTCAGTAGGGCAGTGGACGGTGTCAGTAGGGCAGTGGACGGTGTCAGTAGGGCAGTGGACGGTGTCAGTAGAGCAGAGGACGGTGTCAGTAGAGCAGTGGATGGTGTCAGTAGAGCAGAGGACGGTGTCAGTAGAGCAGTGGACTCTGTCAGTAGGGCAGTGGACGGTGTCAGTAGGGCAGTGGACGGTGTCAGTAGGGCAGTGGACGGTGTCAGTAGAGCAGAGGACGGTGTCAGTAGAGCAGAGGACGGTGTCAGTAGAGCAGTGGACGGTGTCAGTAGAGCAGAGGACGGTGTCAGTAGAGCAGTGGACTCTGTCAGTAGGGCAGTGGACGGTGTCAGTAGGGCAGTGGACGGTGTCAGTAGATCAGTGGATGGTGTCAGTAGAGCAGTGGACGGTGTCAGTAGAGCAGAGGACGGTGTCAGTAGAGCAGAGGATGGTGTCAGTAGGGCAGTGGACGGTGTCAGTAGGGCAGTGGACGGTGTCAGTAGAGCAGAGGACGGTGTCAGTAGGGCAGAGGACGGTGTCAGTAGGGCAGTGGATGGTGTCAGTAGAGCAGTGGATGGTGTCAGTAGAGCAGTGGATGGTGTCAGTAGAGCAGTGGACGGTGTCAGTAGAGCAGTGGATGGTGTCAGTAGGGCAGAGGATGGTGTCAGTAGGGCAGTAGAGCAGTGGACGGTGTCAGTAGAGCAGTGGACGCTGTCAGTAGAGCAGTGGACGGTGTCAGTAGAGCAGAGGACGGTGTCAGTAGGGCAGTGGACGGTGTCAGTAGAGCAGTGGATGGTGTCAGTAGGGCAGAGGATGGTGTCAGTAGAGCAGTGGACGGTGGACGGTGTAAGTAGGGCAGAGGACGGTGTAAGTAGGGCAGAGGACGGTGTCAGTAGAGCAGTGGACGGTGTCAGTAGAGCAGTGGATGGTGTCAGTAGGGCAGAGGACGGTGTCAGTAGGGCAGTGGACGGTGTCAGTAGAGCAGTGGATGGTGTCAGCAGGGCAGAGGACGGTGTCAGTAGGGCAGTGGACGGTGTCAGTAGAGCAGAGGACGGTGTCAGTATGTGAAGGAATGTGATGTAAATAATAATAATCTGAAAATGTCTATTTTCTTATGTGTATACATATTTTTCTCCTTACTCATTATATAAGTATACAGATTTGCTCTGTTCCTATGTTTTTCTCAAAATGGCGGGTACCCCCTACATCCCACACATCAGAAGAACGCGGAACTGAAGATAAAACCAAGGACAGCCAGACCTCGTTATGAAGATTCTCCATCTTCTTTTCTATCTTAACCAATGAGATGTACCTATTAGACTAACATAGCAATGACGTATTTGTGTGTATAAAACATTAACACCGCCTTGAATAAATCAGAAGTGTAAGAAGTAATGGAGCTGAGCGTGTCTCAGAGTGTTTACTTTTATATGCATGCATATCCACACTTTCCAATTAGAGACAGCAGCAGATAACTTTGGGCTCGATTGGAGCTCTTAATCATTTCCTTAACAAGTAGAGCAGTGGACGGTGTCAGTAGAGCAGTGGACGGTGTCAGTAGGGCAGTGGACGGTGTCAGTAGAGCAGTGGACGGTGTCAGTAGGGCAGTGGACGGTGTCAGTAGAGCAGAGGACGGTGTCAATAAAGCAGTGGATGGTGTCAGTAGAGCAGAGGACGGTGTCAGTAGAGCAGAGGACGGTGTCAGTAGAGCAGTGGATGGTGTCAGTAGAGCAGAGGACGGTGTCAGTAGGGCAGTGGACGGTGTCAGTAGAGCAGTGGACGGTGTCAGTAGGGCAGTGAACGGTGTCAGTAGAGCAGTGGACGGTGTCGGTAGAGCAGTGGACGGTGTCAGTAGAGCAGTGGACGGTGTCAGTAGAGCAGTGGACGGTGTCAGTAGGGCAGTGGACGGTGTCAGTAGAGCAGTGGACGGTGTCAGTAGAGCAGTGGACGGTGTCAGTAGGGCAGTGGACGGTGTCAGTAGAGCAGAGGACGGAGTCAGTAGAGCAGAGGACGGTGTCAGTAGAGCGGTGGACGGTGTCAGTAGAGCGGTGGACGGTGTCAGTAGGGCAGTGGATGGTGTCAGTAGAGCAGTGGACGGTGTCAGTAGAGCAGAGGACGGAGTCAGTAGAGCAGAGGACGGTGTCAGTAGGGCAGTGGATGGTGTCAGTAGAGCAGTGGACGGTGTCAGTAGAGCAGAGGACGGTGTCAGTAGAGCAGTGGACGGTGTCAGTAGAGCAGTGGACGGAGTCAGTAGGGCAGTGGATGGTGTCAGTAGAGCAGAGGACGGTGTCAGTAGAGAAGAGGACGGTGTCAGTAGTTTATTTTTACTTATTTTATTTTTATTATTATTTTTTTACAATATTGTTTTAATTTTTTTATTTTTTAAGAGCCCCTTTGGGGGGCTTTGGTGAAATATCAGGGTCCAAACCCCTGATGTCTCACTTTTGAGACAGAAAAAGGGACCGAGGACAAAGATGCCCGAGTCCTTTTCTCTGCATGGGGAAATTGCATAGTTCAGGGTGATTAGGGTGTGTCTAGTCACACCCGGAACACTCCATGTGCACACCTATGCTTGATGAATTTGTACTTCCTACTAAAAGTGATGTATAAAAGGTGAGATGAAGACATTGTATCTCTGGTATCTCAGGTAAGAAAAGATTCTCCTGGAGCCATCACTGCTGGCTGCAACCACCATGTCTAAGACCCTCGTAATCTTGCTGATTTTATCCAGCACATTGGTGGTGACCTCCACAGCTGACCAAGGGCTGAAAGGTATGTAATCTGTACAATATTTAAAACAAGTAAACCTAAAACTCTTCTAATGCAGTGCTGCATTTTGTGACGTCTCCTAATAATTATAACTCTGTCCCTAAGATCCTAGGCCCAGGCTGTGTTCCTTGGATCCTAGGCCCAGGCCGTGTCCCTTGGATCCTAGGCTCAGGCCGTGTCCCTTGGATCCTAGGCCCAGGCTGTGTCCCTTGGATCCTAGGCCCAGGCTGTGTCCCTTGGATCCTAGGCTCAGGCTGTGTCCCTTGGATCCTAGGCCCAGGCTGTGTCTCTTGGATCCTAGGCCCAGGCTGTGTCTCTTAGATCCTAGGCCCAGGTTGTGTCCCTTGGATCCTAGGGCCAGGCTGTGTCTCTTTGATCCTAGGCCCAGGCTGTGTCCCCTTGGATCCTAGGCCCAGGATGTGTCCCTTGGATCCTAGGCCTAGGTTGTGTCCCTTGGATCCTAGGCCCAGGCTGTGTCCCTTGGATCCTAGGGCCAGGCTGTGTCTCTTTGATCCTAGGCCCAGGCTGTGTCCCCTTGGATCCTAGGCCCAGGATGTGTCCCTTGGATCCTAGGCCTAGGCTGTGTGCCTTGGATCCTAGGCCCAGGCTGTGTGCCTTGGATCCTAGGCCCAGGCTGTGTCCCGTGCATCCTAGGTCCAGGCTGTGTCCCTTGGATCCCAGGCCCAGGCTGTGTCCCTTGGATCCCAGGCCCAGGTTGTGTCCCTTGGATCCCAGGCCCAGGCTGTGTTTCTTGGATCCTAGGCCCAGGTTGTTTCCCTTGGATCCTAGGCCCAGGTTGTTTCCCTTGGATCCTAGGCCCAGGCTGTGTCCCTTGGATCCTAGGCCCAGGCTGTGTCCCTTGGATCCTAGGCCCAGGCTGTGTCCCTTGGATCCTAGGCCCAGGCTGTGTCTCTTGGATCCTAGGCCCAGGCTGTGTGCCTTGGATCCTAGGCTCAGGATGTGTCCCTTGGATCCTAGGCCCAGGCTGTGTCTCTTGGATCCTAGGCCCAGGCTGTGTCCCTTGGATCCTAGGCCCAGGTTGTTTCCCTTGGATCCTAGGCCCAGGCTGTGTCCCTTGGATCCTAAGCCCAGGCTGTTTCCCTTGGATCTTAGGCCTAGGCTGTTTCCCTTGGATCCTAGGCCCAGGCTTTGTCCCTTGGATCCTAGGCCCAGTCTTTGTCTCTTGGATCCTAGGCCCAGGCTCTGTCCCTTGGATCCTAGGCCCAGGCTGTGTCCCTTGGATCCTAGGCCCAGGCTGTGTCCCTTGGATCCTAGACCCAGGCTGTGTCCCTTGGATCCTAGGCCCAGGCTGTGTCCCTTGGATCCTAGGCCCAGGCTCTGTCTCTTGGATCCTAGGCCCAGGCTCTGTCCCTTGGATCCTAGGCCCAGGCTCTGTCCCTTGGATCCTAGGCCCAGGCTGTGTCCCTTGGATCCTAGACCCAGGCTGTGTCCCTTGGATCCTAGGCCCAGGCTGTGTCCCTTGGATCCTAGGCCCAGGCTCTGTCTCTTGGATCCTAGGCCCAGGCTCTGTCCCTTGGATCCTAGGCCCAGGCTCTGTCCCTTGGATCCTAGGCCCAGGCTCTGTCCCTTGGATCCTAGGCCCAGGCTGTGTCCCTTGGATCCTAGGCCCAGGTTGTGTCCCTTGGATCCTAGGCCCAGGCTGTGTCCCTTGGATCCTAGGCCCAGGCTGTGTCCCTTGGATCCTAGGCCCAGGCTGTGTCCCTTGGATCATAGGGCCAAACTGTTTCCCTTGGATCCTAGGCCCAGACTGTGTCTCTTGGATCCTAGGCCCAGGCTGTGTCTCTTGGATCCTAGGCCCAGGCTGTGTCCCTTGGATCATAGGGCCAAACTGTTTCCCTTGGATCCTAGGCCCAGACTGTGTCTCTTGGATCCTAGGCCCAGGCTGTGTCTCTTGGATCCTAGGCCCAGGCTGTTTCCCTTGGATCCTAGGCCCAGGCTGTGTCTCTTGGATCCTAGGCCCAGGCTGTGTCTCTTGGATCCTAGGCCCAGGCTGTTTCCCTTGGATCCTAGCCCAGGCTGTGTCCCTTAGATCCTAGGCCCAGGCTGTGTCTCTTGGATCCTAGGCCTAGGCTGTGTCTCTTGGATCCTAGGCCCAGGCTGTGTCCCTTGGATCCTAGGCCCAGGCTGTGTCTCTTTGATCCTAGGCCCAGGCTGTGTCCCTTGGATCCTAGGCCCAGGCTGTGCATGGGGCCTCAGCTTTTAACTAGGGATAAGTGCACTGGATTTGATTAGACTGTTAGCAAAGTTTCACCAAATTGGTATTTCTTTTTGGTCAAGAACAGTTCTAGGAGAGGTGAAAAAGCTTTCCTAAACCCTACATAGTTACATAGTAGGTAAGGCTGAAGACAATAGTCCATCCAGTTCAACCTGTGTAGGTGTACGCGTGTCAATGTCTACAATTATTTCCCATATGTTTCATTCTTTAAGATGCACATCCAAGAGGCTTTTTAAGATATCCATACTCCCACCACCAATTGTGGAAGGGAATTCCACATCCTCATCGCCCTGACAATGAAAACCCCCCTTCGCATTTTAAGGTTAAACTGCTTCTCCTCCAATCTCATTGTGTGGCCCCCGTGTCCTCTCACACTTCCTTAGACTGAATGGTTTTTTTCCTATGCTGGGATCCCCATTGAGATATTTGTAAATCGTTATCATATCTCCCCTCAAGCGTCTCTTCTCCAGCGAGAATAAATGTAGCGCTTGTAGTCGTTCCTCGTAATTGAGATCCTCCAGTCCTCTTATTAATTTAGTTGCCCTTCTCTGGACTCTCTCCATCTCCAGCCAATCCCTTCTGAGGACTGGTGACCAGAACTGGACGGAGTACTCCAGGTGTGGCCGACCAGAGTTTTATATAGTGATAGAATTTTATCTCTGGAGTATATCCCCTTTTTTTTATGCATGCCAATCTTCTCCTGGCTTTGGTAGCTGCAGCTTGACATCGCATGCTATTGCTCATTCTGTCATCTACTGGGACCCCCAGATCCTTCTCCATCCTTCATTCCCCCAGAGGTTCTCCCCCTAGTGCAGGGTTTCTCTTGGGTTCCTCTAGAGGTTGCTAGGGGTTCCCTGAGCAATGGTCAATTTCTGCCTCTCAGGTAAGTTCTCAAGGACACCATTGATCTTTTTAGTTATCTGTAAAGAGGTAATTCTTCCCAATAACTACAAGTGTAAGAAGCATTCTTCTCATGGACCATCACACTAATGAATGATGAGTTGTAGATTTTTCATTTTTAGCAGGGGTTCCCCAAGACCGGAAAATTATTTCCAGGGTTCCTCTGTGTTGAAAAGGTTGAGAAAGGCTGCCCTAGTGAGTAGTTTGTATTTATGTTTTTTGCCCCCAAATGCATTACTTTACATTTCTCCACATTAAACCTCATTTGCCATGTAGTTGCCCATCCCATTATTTTGTTTGGGTCTTTCTGTAAAATCTCCATTTCCTGATGTGGAGTTATTGCCCTGCTTATTTTTGTGCCGTCCGCAAACGCTGAGATTGAGCTGTTTATCCCGTCCTCTATATCATTTATGAATAAAATTAAACAGAATTAGTCCTAAGACAGAACCCTGGGGGACCCCACTTACCACACCGGACCAGTCTGAGTACACGTTATTTATCACCACCCTTTGGACACGCCCCTGTAACCCGTTTTTTTACACCTTATGGTCGACGCCTGCAGACCTCAGCTTGTATATGAAGCGCTTATGGGGGACTGTATCGAATGCCTTTGCAAAATCCAGGTACACCTAATCCACTGGCCTTCCCCTGTCTAGATGGCAGCTCACTTTCTCGTAGAATGCTAACAGGTTGGTTTGGCAAGAACGACCTTTCGTAAGCCCATTCTGATTACTATTAATGGTACTTTTTTCTTCAGTACATTTTTGGATATAGACCCTTATCATCCCTTCCAATAATTTACCCACTATTGATGTTAGGCTGACCGGCCTGTAGTTCCCAGGAATATGTCTTTGCCTTTTGAATATTGGTACCACATTGGCTTTTCTCCAATCAGCTGGTACCATTCCAGTGAAACAAAAATACGAAACACTGCGCTAACCACTGAAAGAAAGGAGCAGCTACATACAGTGTGACAAGCAACCTATGCAAAAGGGAAAAAAATGTAGCGCATACTAAACATATTGAAAAATTATGTTAATAATAACAAAATAAGTCCATGTGAATAAGTCCTTGAAACCTAATAAAATATAATCAAATTGAAGACCACCAAAACCATATATAAACACAATTAACAAAGTGATGGAGTGTTCACTGTGAATGAATACAAGCACGATCACTCAGGGACGGTGGGTATCCAAGGGCTGGCAAGGGTGAAGTGGATCGATGGGTAAGAACACCGTCACAAAGGTCTACATTAATAGATGAATGATAAATGGATACTCTTACCGGATCCGGTGGACTCCCTTGTCAGCGACATGGAGTCTTAAAGGAAATGTGCCCAGCAGGGCAGGTGGAGGAATATCCAGGCAGTTGAAAGCTTCCGACGTGGATTCCACAGGACCTCCAAGGATATTCAAGGTAGATCGTCACCACTGGAACTCAAGATGGAAATCCTGGAGGTAAGTGTACCCCATATGGCAAAGGCTGGACATTATCTTCCATCAAAGCAATATTACTTTGTTAATTGTGTTTATATATGGTTTTGGTGGTCTTCATCTTGATTATATTTTATAAGATTTCAAGGACTTATTCACATGGACTTATTTTGTTATTATTAACAGAATTTTTCAATATGTTTAGTATGCGCTACATTTTTTTCCCTTCTGGTACCATTCCAGTCAGTATGCTCTCCACCAAGATTAGGAACAATGGTCTGGTTATAGCCTGACTAAGTTCTCTGAGGACTCTCGGGTGTAAGGTCCTGGTGATTTATTTGTATTAAGTTTATCTGGTCTTTCCTTGACTCCGGCGTCTGTTAGCTACGAGGGTTGGCCCTGTGTTGTGTCACTAACAGTACAGTCGTGGTTGGTATACCCCTCCTTTTCAGTAAAAACTGAGGAGAAGAAGGCATTTAGTACAGTTGTCTTCTCTGTGTCATCTGTAACCATCCTCCCATCCTCGTCTTTTATGTGTGCAATGTGCTCTGATCTTACCTTTTTATTGTTAACCACTTCCCACCCGCGCTATAGCCGAATGACGGCTACAGCCTGGGCCTTAATTGCCGGGAGGGCGTCAATGGATGTCCTCCCGTGCACGAGCTGCTCTGCGGGGTGCGTGTGTAGCTTTCTGTGATTACCGAGTCAATGAGACTCGGCTGATCACTGATCGGTGTAAGGGGCCAATCCTGGCCCCTTACCACATGATCAGCTGTCAGCCAATGACAGCTGATCACATAATGTAAACAAAAGATCGGTAATCAGCTTTTTTTCTGCTCATGCTGATAGTGTGAGCAAAAAAAAAGTCAATCACCGGCTTCTGTCAAAGGGACAACGGTCCCGAACAGTGAGAGCCACCTCCGCCTCATCTGTGCCCACCAGTGCCACCTGCCAGTGCATATCAGTACCCACCAGTGCCACCTACTAGTGCCCACCAGTGCCATCTGCCAGTGCATATCAGTACCCACAAGTGCCACCTACTAGTGCCCACCAGTGCCACCTATCAATGCCCACCAGTGCTACCAATCAGTGTTCATCAGTGCCTCATCAGGCACTGATTGTCGCACTACACTCACACAGATTCTCAATGTGATTTAGGTCTGGACTGTGACTGGGCCATTCTAACACATGAATATGCTTTGATCTAAAACATTCCATTGTAGATCTGGCTGGATGTTTCGGGTCGTTGTCCTGCTGGAAGGTGAACCTCTGCCCCAGTCTCAAGTCTTTTGTAGACTAATAGGTTTTCTTCTAAGATTGTCCTGTATTTGTCTCCATCCATCTTCCCATCAACTCTGACCAGCTTCCCTGTCCCTGCTGAAGAAAACCATCCCCACCACATGATGCTGCCACTACCATGTTTCACGGTGGGGATGGTGTGTTCAGGGTGATGTGCAGTGTTAGTTTTCCCCACACATAGAGTTTTACTTTTAGGCCATAAAGATGAATTTTGGTCTCATCTGACCAGATCACCTCCTTCCACATGTTTGCTGTGTCCTCCACATGGCTTCTCACAAACTACAAACAGGACTTCTTATGACTTTCTTTCTCCAATGTCTTTCTTCTTGTCACTCTTCCATAAAGGGCAGATTTGTGGAGAACACGACTAATAGTTGTCCTGTGGACAGATTCTCCCACCTGAGCTGTGGATCTCTGCAGCTCCTCCAGAGTTACCATGGACCTCTTGGCTCTTCTCTGATGAATGCTCTCCTTGCCCGGCCGGTCAGTTTAGGTGGACGGCCATGTCTTGGTAGGTTTGCAGTTGTGCCATACTCTTTCCATTTTCTGATGATGGATTGAACAGAGCTCCGTGAGATGTTCAAAGCTTGGGAGATTTTTTTTATAACCTAACCCTGCTTTATACTTCTCCACAACTTTATCCCTGACCTGTCTGGTGTGTTTCTTGGCCTTCATGATGCTGTTTGTTCACTAAGGTTCTCTAACAAACCTCTGAGGGCATCACTGAACAGCTGTATTTATACTGAGATTAAATGACACACAGGTGGACTCTATTTACTAATTAGGTGACTTCTGAAGGCAATTGGTTCCACTAGATTTGAGTTATGGGCATCAGAGTAAAGGGGGCTGAATACAAATCCCCCCCACACTTTTCACATGTTAATTTGTATCTTTTATAATTTTCCTTCCACTTCACAGCCTACGCGTTTCGGACGTTAGTCCTTAGTCATGGCTAATGACTTAGCCATGACTAAGGACTAACGTCCGAAACACGTAGGTGGTTTTACAGCTCTGTACATGTATTAAATAAAGGAATACTATTTTGGATGTCATCCTGAGTGCCGACCATCCCTTTCCTTATTCTGGTACGTTGGAGGTGTCAGCAGCCTCAAGGTCTGCGCACCGGGCAGAGCTTTATGTGGGAAGCTTGCAGCACCTATACACTTGTTTTCCATAAAAAGAAAAGGCTTAATCTTCATGAAGAGGCATGTCCTGTCCCATTTTGTCTGGGGCCCATAGATGTTGATCAGGCTCAGATCCTGTCCCCCCCCATGGAGACGTCTAAGACCATGCATCTCCAAATTTCTACCGCAATAATCTGCTGACAGGTTACCATGCCGGAAAAAAGTATCACAACTCCAGTGTAAGGTTTGGCCGCAAGAGACCAGAAGAAGGGGCCGCGGCTCCACTCCTTCTTCGCCAGATGAATATCGGCCAAACTAGACAACAGGGTCTCGTGCAAAAACAAAACATCAGCATCAAACCTGCTTGTGCTTGGGTGCAGCATGGTGGGACGGCAGTAACTACACAGAGCCCAGATGCAAGAAACAGGAATTGTGTTGAAGGCAAAGTTCAGTGAAACAACAGCCCAACGAGAAGGCACCTGACTGGGAACACCCAACAGCAAAGTGGAGTGGAGCGGGTCTCAGATGTTCCATCAGCGTCTGTTTCAGAGGGCAGAATGGGGTTTGGCCAGTATGTGCCCAAATGGAAAGCTTCCGAGAAGTATGGCGTGTCGTTAGCCTGTCCCTACTCATCTGGAACCTTTACCTACCGCTATTCACTTTCCCTGTCAAGCAGGAGACCTGACCCTACACTGTCCACTCGTAAAATTGCATGCCAAATCAGGGAGCCAGGGTCTTAACCACTTACGGACCGCTGCACGCCGATTTACGTCCTAACTTTGAAGAGGAATATCGTTGTTATGGCAGCAGCTAGCTGCCATAACCCCCGGTATCCTCTTCTTCGGCCGGCGGTCCGCTTTCCAATAATGGTAGTCACTGTGGCGGATTCGCAGCGAGATCACTTTTATCGGCGGCGGGAGAGGGGCCCCCCCTCCCATCGCGCTCCGGTGCCCGGTGCCTGGAGACGGTGCAGAGGCGATCGGATGTTGTCCCTTGCTGGGTATGGAGACGAGTGAGGGGAAGATGGCCGCCACCCGTCGCCATACCATTGCAGGGGGGAAGCGACGTCAACACGTCACTTCCGCCCAAAGCTCTTAAAGGGACATTTTTTTCTTAATTTTTTTTTTTAATGACAATTTTTTTTATTGCATTTTTGTGTAAATATGAGATGTGAAGTCTTTTTGACCCCCCAGATATCATATTTAAGAGGACCTGTCATGGTTTTTTTTCTATTACAAGGGATGTTTACATTCCTTGTAATAGGAATAGAATAAAAGTGACACAATTTTTTTTAAAAAAAACAACAGTGTAAAAATAAAAAATAAAAGGTAAAATAAATAAGAAAAACGTGCCCCGTCCCGCCGAGCTCGCGTGCAGAAGCGAACGCATACGTGAGTAGTGCCCGCATATGAAAACGGTGTTCAAACCACACATGTGAGGTATCGCCGCGATCGGTAGAGCGAGAGCAATAATTCTAGCCCTAGACCTCCTCTGTAACTTAAAACATGCAAC